>NC_037686.1:55074860-55320602 GCF_003255815.1 Theropithecus gelada
CTGGTGACAAAATCTGTTTTCGTGGACGCTAGGCTACTTAAGCTTTATTTTCCTCCTAAGCATTCTCTGCCTTTGTAAAGCACTCTAGAAGCAGTATTTGCTTAGCTTCTAATTTTGGTTTTGCTTTTGTGTTTTCTCTCTTTCTCTTGGTTGTTCCTTCCTTCTTCCCGTGGCGCACTGTGTTTGCTCTTTCCGTGCATCACCTGTGAATACCCCCTGTGCTGACCAATCAGCTGTTGGTGAAGGGGGTGAATGAAACTCTGGTAGCTCAGAGGGTTGTTCCTGCTCTCATTACTCTCTCCAGTGACCCTGAAATGTAAGTGTCATCCCTGCCTTTTATATTCAGCATCCCTTTCAAAATGTGCCTGCCAAGAAATAACCATCAGCTCTTAAATTTATTGAAGAATCTCTTTAAATTAACAATATTGGATTATACTTATTTGATTTTAAACTTTATCATATTATTATTTATATATCATGGTTCTTTTTAAATCAACCCTCACTGTAAATGTAATTTGGAGGCCATGTATTGAAAAAATATATTAGTATATTAGTGCTCAATAAATACTTCCATAAGTATGCTGATGGACTGTTTCTTTCAAGCCAAGAAGGGATGCTCTCCTAATGTCACTAACAGGTTGTTACCAGTAAGTGTAGTAGCATGAACCAAAGGCCTAACATTTTAATGTCTCGTGTGGATGACTAAACCAAGAAAGGCCAATGAGTCTGCCTGCCCATCCTCAGTCACAGCTAACCCAGTTCTTATTCCAGTTTACCAAACCATTTTTTATTGCATGTTGACTGGTTTACAGCTGACTCTTCGAGGCATGAGTGAAGCGTTAGTTGACAAGCGGGTTGCTCCGGCCCTTGTTACCTTGTCCAGTGATCCTGAATTGTGAGTTTCACAGACTGCGACCTTAAGTTATCCTGTCTGTCTTTTTGAGCATTCTTCTTGGTCTGCTTTTTTTAAATTTATTTAATTTGTCATTGCTAGAGACTAATACAGTATATTTACCTTGTACTTACTTTAATATACATTTTAGTAATACTCATTGTTCATCTCAAAGCTTCAGTTTCTTTCTTTTTTAATTCTAACAGCTCTGTCAGGATTGCCACAATTCCAGCCTTTGGCACTATTATGGAAACAGTAATTCAAAGAGAGGTAGGAAATAATTGAAATTTATTGATGTCTGTGTAATATTGAGGTGATCACGATACATGTATCTGGTGGTAGACAGCAGGGAGCATCTTACCTTTTATTTTGTGCCCTAGTTAGTTATAGGCCAGAGGAGGATCTCTCTATGTGAAAACATGGTAGCCTAACCAAGGTATATTTCCATATCCTAAGGAAATCTCTAGTCTTTCCTCTCAATCAGAACATTAAGTATAGGCCAATCTTTCAGGGATGTCCAAGGGAGAGAATATAGTCATGAGTTCTTAGTTTCTCTTTCTGATTGGGCCAGTAAAGCCCCTTCCTCATCCCTCTTTTCTACTTATCACTAGAGACAGAAACTAAAAACCACAGCTTCAGGCTGCTAAAAGCCTTAAACAAAACAAAACAGATCAACAACAAAGTAAGGTGTGTTGGACAAGCTTGCTAGATGTTCTGTTGTAAGCCGAGCTGGATATTGCAGTTTTGAATAATCCTTCAAATCAGGTCTAGTTCCAAAGCCTTCTGTTATCCAGTAGGCTTCTGGCCAATCTACATAAATTCTTGATTGCCAGTGTTGCAGAGATTGCAGGACTGTTTTCCCAGATAACATCAGGAACACAAATGTATCTCAGTTATCAATGAAGGCAAGAGGGCACTTGTATTCTGATAACTGTGTCATTGATATGAAGCCGTAAAAGTCATTTAGTAGACTAGTATCCTCTTGTTGCAGAGTAGATCATCGTCTGGGCAGACCCTCTGTCATGCCTGTTTCAGGAGACCACCAAGGTCTTCCTTCTTAAGGTGTATTTTGATTCTGAAACTGATTTCAAGTTTTTTAGATTCTATTTGCAACACTAACTGTAAGACACTTCTCAAAACTGGTATCAGATTTTTATTCTTTGTTATTATATTGGATATGTCCTTATACAAATGAAAAAAAAACCTTGTAGATTAGGACATAAATTATTTGTGGACATATTACCCAAAAGAGAAAAGTTTTAATAAAACTCCTTCATCATATAGATTTTTTATAACAAAAACTGAAGTTTTGTTAGTTACAGAAAGAATGTTTTCCATTTTTTCACTTATATATTTCACTGGTGAAGCCACAGAGGAAAAGCACATCATTCTGCAAAGCTTGCAGTCTTAGCAGAATTTCAACATGTTCTCAAATCCTAAAATAAAAATGTCTTTTAGGGAAATGTGAGTAAGATATAAGTCATTAATGACTCATTGCTTTCAGAAGGTGAATAATTGGGTAACTTACAGTGTGATTTGTTTTAAGAATTGTAATTTAGATACAAAATAATCATAAATTTACCTACTTTTCCCTAAATACAGTGGGATTTTTTTTCTTTTGTTATGATTTGTTAGGAATATTTGTATTTTTTAATTAAGAATTTATAAGCATAAGCAAAGGAGGAAACCTTCTCTGAGCCAAAAGATTAAATAACTACTTATTTAATTCCAAATTTCTACTGTCTTTGGAATATAGGTTGCTTTAATCCACTGCTGTAAGTCATGTTTAACATGTGTCTTTCACTTTAACAACACTACTCAGTTTTCAATACTCTATAAAATGACTGTACGATATCCAATTTTAAGTTGCTGGAAAGGGTGAAAATGCAGTTGGCTTCTTTCCTGGAAGATCCTCAGTATCAAGACCAACATTCTTTGCATACAGAGATCATAAAAACATTTGGTAGAGTTGGCCCTAACGCAGAACCCAGGTTCCGAGATGAGTGTAAGTTTGCATTTTTCTACCTTTTTCCTGAATTGTAATGTAAGATCAAAGCTAGACACTCCTCTGAGGCCTTGTCATGTATTAAAATCTTGGTGCATTTGTCATGTGTTAAAGCCTTGTATACTTCTGTGTACTGAAAGCTGAACATGAAACAAGTTAGTTATTGTGAATTAATCAGTATTGATATTAGTGGATGGTTTTGTTTTGTTTTGTTTTGAGACAGAGTCTCGCTCTGTCACCCAGGCTAGAGCGCAATGGCATGATCTCAGCTCACTGCATCCTCTGCCACCTGGGTACAAGTGATTCTTCTGCCTCAGCCTCCCGAGTAGTTGGGATTAGAGGTGCCCACCACCACGCCCAGCTAATTTTTGTATTTTTAGTAGAGACAAGGTTTTGCCATGTTGGTCAGGCTGGTCTCGAACTCCCGACCTCAGGTGATCTGCCTGCCTCGGCCTCCCAAAGCGTTGGGATTACAGGCGTGAGCCACCGCGCCCAGCCTAATGGATGGTCTTATACTGTATACTGATTGCTGTAAGACATTAACTCAAACTTAATTTCAAGTTATTTTAGAAATATTTCTTAATAACTGCTAATTGCTAAATACTGTGCTGCCTTAGAGTTTATTTTTTTACTTTTAAGGAAATTTTTGTGTGTTTCTGGACATGTTCTTATGAAAAATAGACATTTCTCCCGCTTAGCATGCCATTCAGCATGATACATAACTTTGTTTTAATTCATAGCTTGTTGATCTGCTACATGATCTTCCACAGTTATCGGCCTTTTTTCTCTAAATTTTACAGAGTCTCTTTTATTGTGGGCCTCAACATTTATGGCCACAATTTCTTTGGATAGCATCAAAGCATCAAGAAATTATGACTGCAGAAGTATATCAGTTATCATAGTGCTTTTATTTTTAGCAATTTGACATGCTCTAGAGAGGGCCACAAGTTGGGTCATTTAAATCAGTTTGGTTTCTAGTACATTATTTTATTCTCTGGCGGACTGTTATATATCCAGGCTAGCATATGACTCTGTAAAATAAGAGTCATCAACAAAAAATACTAAGTCAGGATTTGGACTGCAGTGTCCAAAAACTCGGTTGAAGCCATGCACACTGATCATGCTATAGAAACACAGTCATGACATTTTTTTCACTGGGTAAGTGTCTTCATAATTAGCCAACTAACAGAAGAAAGTTGATATTTTAGTTAGCACTAGGGATAGTTCCACATGTTGCAGCGTCAAATTTACAGGTGATTCTAGGTAGGAACTCTGAAGGTGCTTTGACTTTTTGAGGCTGTAGTTGCTCTGAGGCAAGGAGAATAACTCTTGGCTCCTGGATTAAGGGATAGGCTCAACACACAATGGGTCTTTGGTGTGTGCCATGTTGTCAAGTTAAATGGGTATTTGGTATGCTGTCATGTTAAACGGGTCTTCGGTATGTTGTCATGTTAAACGGGTCTTCGGTATGTGCAATGTTGTTGCATTAAATGGGTCCTTGCTGTGTGCCGTGTCGTATTGCTAAAACTTTTCTAGAGCGTGATCTGACCTTTCTATGTACATTCAAAAGAAAGACTCATGATAATCTGGGAAGAATCCATCTGGATTCTTATAGGATCTGCTCCAATTATTTTGTTGATTCTTTGGAATCTTTTTTCAGTAATTCTGGGACTAGAGTTATTTCTCAAATTAAACATAGTGTCAATATCTTAATGTCTCTTTCTAGAATTTTCAAGAACATCTAAAAATAACCCTTCCATTTTATTTGACAGTTTTAATTGTAGAGTAGATACCCACCTATCAAATTTGTAGGAGTTGTACAAGAGGAAAAAAATGAATTTTCTTCTCGTAATGGCCCCAAAATAACAATTAAAGGTTGTTTTAGGAGCAGATTGAGGTGAGAAATTCCCACTGCTTGAATAGTTCTAGTAAACCATTATCCTTGAAGCCTCCTGCCACTTACTGTGTACCCACAAGTTTGTCTTATACAGTCTTCTTTCACATTTTGGTACAACCAGATTTTTTTTTAAAGATAAAAAGTAGCCTTTTTCCCACTTTTGTACTTACTTCTCAGTCAAGTGGCTACTCTTTTGCTTTAGAACTTACTCTGAGGAATTT
The DNA here is from genome assembly GCF_003255815.1 of Theropithecus gelada. Taxonomy (NCBI): domain Eukaryota; kingdom Metazoa; phylum Chordata; class Mammalia; order Primates; family Cercopithecidae; genus Theropithecus; species Theropithecus gelada. The sequence continues at coordinate 55,079,876 of NC_037686.1, forward strand.
AGTACTCTATATTAATAAGATAAATATTGAAGTAGAACCTGTATGAAGAATGCTGTAGTGTTATTCATATGTATTTCTAGATGATTGGCTTTGGGAGTTTGGAGGATGGACAGAGAATTTCTGGGTAGTAATGTCTCCCTTGGAGTGGCATTTTGGGTATTTAGGTATTTGCCCCTCTATTTCTTGGTTAATAGCAGACATTAGTTCTTTCAGTGGCCATTGTTCTTTCCCAATTATTAGTTATCACAGGACCTTTGGTCTTGTTTTCATTTTTAAGAACCAGTTGTTTTATCTGCAACACCATAGAGTTGTTTTTTGTTTTCAGCTATTTTACTTAGTAAGGCTCTCTGAAAATGTTCAGTCGTACATTGGAGATTTTCTAAAGTGGCAATTTTCCATTTCTGATTTTTTCCCCTAAGTTTATTGTTTGAGGTCTGGGCCCATTTATTCAAACAAACAAAAACAGGAGAAGATTCCCTTTATGACTATTGGATCTACCCCAGAATATTTTTCGAACGTTTTCTGAAATACAGTTTTTGTTTGTTTGTTTGTTGTCTTTGAGGCAGAGTCTCGCTCTATCGCCCAGGCTGGAGTGCAGTGGCGCCATCTCGGCTCGCTGCAACCTGCACCTCCCTGGTTCAAGTGATTCTCCTACGTCAGCCTCCCAAGTAGCTGGGATTACAAGCACGCACCACCACATCCGGCTAATTTTTTGTGAAATACAGTTTTATAAAATCTCCTATTATCCTTTTTTCATTTATAATTTTAAATCTTTGTTCAATCTGCCCTAAAGAAAAAGGCTTCTGCAGTGACCTTATGTTATGTATTTCCTCTTTTTCTTTCCCACTGAAGGGCAGTTTTAGAATTAGCCCGTCTAAGTCAGGCATGGTACCACGTGTCTATAGTCCCAGCTACTCAGGAAGCTGAGGTGGGAGGATCACTTGAGGCCAGGAGTTCAACACCAGCCTGAGCAACATAGCAAGACCAAGTCCCTACAAAAGATTTTTTAAAATTAGCTAGGCATGATGGCACACATCTGTAGTCAATCTACTCAGGAGGCCAAGGCAGGAAGATCATTTGAGTCCAAGTGTTCGAGTGTGGTGCACTATGATTGCACCTGTGAATAGTCCTTGCATTCCAGCCCAGGCAACAAAGCAAGACCCCATCTCTTAATAAAAAAGAAAGAATGATATCCATCTGGGTTATTATTAAATCATCTCCTGGTCCTTCATCTCCTACTGCTTTTAACTGTCTGTCTATATCTGAGGGGTTAACAATTAAGTGAATTAATTAATACATATGTGGTAGCCCAGGACAATATGTGTGTAGTGAAATCTGAATTCTATAGTAAAGTTCTGTCTGTCTTCCCGAGAATTAGGAAGATCCTTAATTAGAGCCTTTAACTTCCTTGAGACTAGAGTTTAAATGAACTTCTATAGATTTGTCTTCTAGTCAAGCAATTTTAAGGGGATATTATGCAGTGTGATTGTTGTATTTCTGAGAAAAACACTGTAAAAAGGTCAGAGACTCGGGAGAAGATGGAATAAAGGAACCATGTATGAATAGATCAAGTGCAAGATGATAAGTTTCTGAAGGTTTGGGCAGAAATGAACTAGTGAGTCTTCGAGGGAGACTTAGAGTCACTATTTTGTTGAGGTCTCAGCATGCCAATTAATGAAGCTTTCAACTCAATGTTTGGAGTTTTTGTCTCCTAATTTGTTCTAGAGCTCCTCATAAATATACTGTTATTAATTTTGACGAGTCAAAAGGTTCCCTAAAAATGATCATTGTTTTTCTAAGTTTTTGTGGGGTTTTACTAAGCTAAGCATGAAAGTTGTGATTATTGCCCCAGCTTATTTAGGAAGCAGGAGTTTTTCCAGGAGAAGATTATGACTTTTATATACGCAAACTCAGTGCAAACAAGAAAGGGGTCACTACAGTTGGTCAGCAGTTGATGCTTATGAGTGATGTTTTGTGATCCTCAACCAAGCAAGACTAGAAGGGGGTTGTGTGATTGGTCTTTTGATTAACAATTTAACAATCACTGACCCTGAAGCCATTTCTTCAAAGAGCCCTGGTTTTAGTGGGAAATGGTATCCAGAAAATACAATCTTAGGCTCTAGAGGTGCTCATTGCTACTGATTTGGTTTTTGTTTCTTGGACCATTGCTTTTATTTAGCAGTAGGTTGAAATTTTATGTTACTCTTTGAGGGTATTAAACTCATTGAATAACTTGAAAACTCAGCCACCAATGTCAGGTGCTATTTGACATTGGTCTTTGCTAAGAATTTGAGAGACTAAAGCTAATAATATTATTCTGAAGTGGTGAAATAATAGGTTGTTGAAAAAGAATATACTCTATATTTATTTAATAGCAATGGTAATATTTTTACGAAGAAACTTATCTGCAAGTATAAATAATACAAGAGGTAGGTTGCTTATAATTATTTGGGCTTCATTTTTCAAACTGGGAAACTGAATTACAGTGAGGCCAAATAATCTATATACATCTTCATAATTAGGTAATAGTGACAGTGCTACAATTTGTTTCTCCCAAATGCCAGATCACTTTTTGTTTTGAAAAACTACTTTCTTCCCTAGTTAAAAAAAAGCAAGTATAAGATGTGAGTAACCTTTTGAAGTCATTCAGAATTAAAATGAAATTTCATAAATTAAAGTGATAAATTATTGTTAAAGTGTGTCAGGGTTTTGTATGCACGTTTTGGATAAAAATTTAACCCTTTCTTTTTTCTGTTTTAGTTGTTATACCACATTTGCATAAGTTAGCCTTGGTGAACAACTTACAGATTGTGGATTCTAAAAGACTGGACATTGCTACGCATCTTTTTGAAGCCTACAGTGCACTTTCCTGTTGTTGTATCCTTGCTTTATTACAGTGTATCTACATTTATATAACCATCTTAGAGTGGAACTTGGTTGTTAAAGATTGAAAAGTAGAACTTCTTTTCTTCAACTTACATAAGAATTGTAGAAAATTGAAGATTTGATTTGTCTCACTCCACTCCATCTTCTAGCCATCTCATAATTTTAAAAGATAATTTTAAGTCCTCTGTGCTGTTATGCTCTATAGTTTTGAGAATTTTGATTAAGTTCTTAACCTGAAGTTTTTATTTATATTAGCTACATAGCCAAGCAAGAAATGAAGAGCAGAAAGAATTGCAGCTGAGACTTCTGTTAATCAAAAGGAAGCCTTGTATATATGACTTGGCATTTAGGTTTTTCAGTGAATGTTTAACGCTCAGTATCCAGTGGAATATTATGAATATCTCTTAGAGAGATATCACACATTGGAAAAGTACAGGGCCAACAAAGCTAATGATCTCCAGTGATTACAGAACTGGGAGAAAACTTAGAGATCATGTAGGTCCATGTCAGCGACTGTAAATGATTAAACTAAGGCTTAAAGACATGAGTGGCTTCTGTTTTTTATAGTTAAAAGCAAAACTGTGACTGGAACAAAGAACTTTAGCCATTCTGTTAAATATTCTCTTTACTATCATATGCCTATAAAATAAAACTAAGAAGGAAGTAAAGATAACGATGGGCAAAGTGAACTCCCAACTTTTAGGCTCTTTTATTTAAAAGGCAGAAGGGTTGAAGAAAGGGGAAATGAGAGATTGAAAAAAGAGTGAAAGGCTAAATACTAAAGTACATGCTCAACAAAAACCAGAGAACGAAGGAAGAGCTTCAGGATTTTTATATATGGTTCACATTGTTATATACCAGTTTGATGTAATAAGCAACATGAACAGGTAATTTTAAATGAGATAAATATGCCATAAAATATTACTGACAGTCATTGACACTGGATTCTTGACTAGAATGTACCAAGAAGAGGTTATTTTTGTTCAGAATAAATCAAATAGAGAAAGTAGAAAAGTAGAGCTATCTGTTAAGTAGCTATATGTCTTTGGAAATACTAAAACTGAAAGTTGGATGCATGGTTGAGAGCAGTTTATGTTGGAAATCTGTTACAAATGACCTAATCATGAGGAAGATATGAGCCATGTTTTTTATAATACAGATGGCACCATGTTTTAATAATAATTTTGTAACCTCAACTATTCACATCTTCTATAAGTTTAGTTCCACTAAAAGCAGAACTTATCATTCTTGATTTCTTGTTGGCATTTTCAACTTAGGGAAAATAGAGGAAGCAAAAAGAGGAACTGATATTCTGAATTAGCAAGTAAGAATTCTTTAGTATTGGAGAAGTGATAGGACCCTTGCAAGAAAGCAACAGTGGCGCATCGCAGAGTTTGTATCTCAAAGAAAGAAAACATTGGTATGTTTAATTGGACTTTGTGAAAGTAATATTTAAAACTTACACAAAAGGTTATGTAGCAGAGAGTTTCTAAAGGAATATGCCTCAAGGAAAATGGGAAAGTCAAAAGATTCAAATGTTTGGCTCTGTAAAACCAAAGTTTCCAAATAAGGAAGGCAGTGGTTTCCAAAGAGCATAGAAATCTATACAGAAGGAATTATTGTGTGTTTAGATATGCATAGGATATCACTAGAGTAAATACAGTAAAAAGTCTACATACCAATACGGTAAGGGGAAGAACCATCTTAACAATAGGCCCTGTTCAAGTACTAAAAGTGTTAGTTCTACATGAGTCAGAACTTGTACTTGAGTCAACAGTGTTGTGGCCCCTAATAAAATCACATTGTTCTAATCTGTTCTGCTCCATTATATTCTAAGCTGATCAGAAGAGTGTTCCTTTTAGCCTACCATCATGTTTTAATACAGACATTAGAAAAACTATAGTGTGTAACATTTTGGCGTGATAATAAGTCAAGAAGTCATGTTTAAGGAAAGTTTGAAGGAATTTAGGAATGTTTAACCTGGAGAAGAGATGGCTTGGGGATGAAAAGATATTTTAAAGGTGTTTAGGTAGAAGGATGATTAGGCACACTGTGCAACTAAGGTACAGAGCTAACACTAACAAGCAGAGATAACAGAGGCTGATTTCGTTTCTAAGAACAACTTCCTAATTGAGCTATCTAAAATGCAGTGATCTCCCTTAATAAACTAAGAATCTTCTTTCATTGTTAGCAGTCAGAGGCTAACCATCATTCGCCAATGAGGTAAAGGTGACTCCTAATATCTGATGGAACTAATTACCTTTAAGTTTCGAATCCTTGAGAAAGATTGGTCCATAGGGAAAAGGTAGGCCCCAATAGTGAGTAGAAAGAGGAAAGAGAAGTGACTTCCCTCTTCTCTCTAAGTAGGGCCATCTTCAGCTTCTCAATCCATACCCATGTTTCTCCAGATCAGACTCTTAAACTACTCATTCAAAGGTCATTCACAGTTATATTTTGGTGCCACTTTCCCCATATCTTGAAAGCAAGACTACATAATAATTAGGTTGCAGCCCTCTATATGTCTATAGGGATTTGGTTTACCAGATGATGTTTATATTTTTCATACCTATTAAATTTATAAATCACTCATTATAGGAGCCTTGTTTGTGAACAATTTTTATTTATAACTGTATTTTCAAAGGAGTAGTTACACTGATTTTTTTCTCAGTGAAATTCATTTTTTCAACTAAGTCATCTTTATAATTTTTTCAATTAAATCATCTATTTTAATCATCTTTATGGCCGGGCCTGGTGGCTCGCGCCTGTAATCCCAGCACTTTGGGAGGCCAAGGTGGGCAGATCATCTGAGGTCAGGAGTTCAAGACCAGCCTGCCCATCATGGTGAAACCCGGTCTCTACTAAAACTACAAAAAATTAGCCGGGTGTGGTGCCGCGCACCTGTAATCCCAGCTACTCGGGAGGCTGAGGCAGGAGAATCGCTTGAATCCAGGAGGCAGAGGTTGCAGTGAGCCTAGATCATGCCGCTACACTCCAGCCTGGGTGACAAGAGCAAAAAACTCTGTCTCAAAAAATAATAATAAAAAATTATCTTTATAAGAGAACTCATTTACTGGCATTTTTGTGGTGTGATATTAAATAGGAGCTAGTTTTACAGGCTAACAACTAGAATAAAGGGAGAATGTATCAGAATTGACGTGAATGAACAAGATGAATTGTTTTCTGGAGAAATGCATCTGCTTTCCTGATACCTTTTAATGTCAAGATAATCAACTACAACTCAAAGATGACTAAGAACTACAAGTAATCCTAAACTTAACAAATGCTCTTATTACCACAAAAGCTCTGTTACCCAACTCAATCAGGACCCATAGTAGGTCAGTTTAACAGGATGGCTAAAGCAAGAAATCAGAAAAATGGTATCTACCTTAACTTACTTTAACTTAAAATGTATATATGTTATTTTCTTTTACCAGTCTTTTGATGTAGTCATCTCTTTTTTGTGAATTATAGTTAAACATCTTCTTTCTGAGGTAAATCATATCTGTAATGCAATTGTCTATGATTTTCAGGTTAAAGTTCTTTAAAGAGGATCCAGAAATATAATATCCTGTTATGCACTATAGAGTTTTTCTAGATTTTTATATTTTTCTCAATCTTTTACAATTGTCTTATACCTAATAGTTAAACAGCAATGTTTTAAGCAATTTGCATTTATCAGTTTTTCCCAAAACTTTCAACTTAGTTGTCATGGAAAACTTACTTTTTGTTTTTGTGGTTTGTTTTGTTTTGTTTTGTTTTTTTGAGACAGAGTCTCGCTCTGTTGCCCAGGCTGGAGTGCAGTGGCATGATCTCGGCTCACTGCAAACTCCCGGGTTCACACCATTCTCCTGCCTCAGCCTCCCGAGTAGCTGGGACTACAGGCGCCCACCACCACGCCCAGCTAATTTTTTGTATTTTCGGTAGAGATGGAGTTTCACCGTGTTAGCCAGGATGGTCTTGATCTCCTGACCTCGTGATCCACCCGCCTCAGCCTCCCAAAGTGCTGGGATTACAGGCATGAGCCACCACGCCCGGCCGGAAAACTTACTTTTTATACTTTTTTCATATTCATTGAAACATCTGATTGGGTTACATGATTTAATTGTTATGCTCATTTTATACATTTCCATGACATTCTGTAATTTAAATGATGAATACCACTGACATAAATAGATTTGTGTGAATAAACACAATTGACTCCTGATAAATAACTTACTCTGCACGTGAGGATTCATGGTTGAGGGGAGCCTGTTTACCCTCAGTGATCACCATGCAATAGGCATCATCTAAGAAGGCTTCTCTTTTATATGGTACTAACTTGGTGGTTCTGTTGGACATACCAGTTTGGTTTTGTTTAATTCCCTTAACTCCCTTGTCCCAAGTCATTTCAGAGGATTTAATGGTTAATCACTTTTTACCTGGTCTCAGATGTTTACGGACTGACATGGAACATCTCTCTCCAGAGCATGAGGTGAGCCACTGTGATTAGCAGTGCCATATTCATATTTTAATACCTCATATACAGACTTGCATTCTTCTCGATGTGAGGCTTATCATATGCTATACTTAATTTTTTTTAATCTAGCTCAATGTCATTTTATCAACTTATTTACTAGCTGTGATATCTTCAACAACTCCTTTCACATCTTTGAGCCTCTCTTTAATTGTCTAAAGTAGGGATAATACACTCTCCTTCACTTAATATGAGACTTTAATAAGATAATGTATGTGAAAATTTTTAACTATAAAATGTTGGTTATCTCTGACCATCAACTTTCTTAGATGCAGTTTCTATTTTCTGTCTTCATTTCCTCATAACTATTTTATTTCATTCTATTTGTCTCCTGTTTCCCCTCGTTTCCTCCAAATCCCTGTTTATCATTTATTTTCTATTCTGTATCTTCAACCTATTTTTCCATCAGCTTTTCCTTTTACGATGTTTGACTCTGAACTCCTAAATAGCAAAAACTTCCTTTCATCCCTCTCCAAGTCTCGTATTCTTCCTGATCATCCACATTTCCTCTCTCAACTTTTACAGTGTCTATTGGTACATCATATTCCCTGCATCACACTAATCCATTGAAACTGCCATCTTTAAGATCACTCGTGACCAAGCTGCCACCCTGACAAGACTTTCTTTTTGTTGTTATAACTTCAGGTCTCTCTGCAGCATTTTCTGATTCAAAACTCCTGTGGCTCCTGGGACTCCATTCTATTCCTGTTTTTTTTTTTACTTCTCTAGTCAGTTCTTCCCAATCTCCTCTCCTTTCTTACCTCACCTTTTCATTCATTAGAATTACTCTTCATGAACAAGTTCATCCATACTCATCATCTAACTTGCCTCTACTATATGTTACTATCAGACAAATTTCATCTTCTGCTCTAACCCCATGCTGGAGCCATAGAACTTCCTGGCTCACTGCTACCTGTCTATTTCACCTGCATGTCCTACAGGCATCTTGTAAAATTCAGCATGGCCAATCCCCTCAACCAGAATTACTCTCCGTCTCCCACTTTGGCTGATGCCACACGGCTCTCTCCCCAAATCATATACCTGATAGTTAACATGGAATATGTCCAATTAGTTCTTTAATTTCATAATGTCTTTCTAATCTCTTCCCTTTCTTTATACCTGTGCCACCCTGTTAGTTGAATCCTTTATTGTTACCTCATTGAAACCATTGTAGAATATCCTAATTTTTCTCCAATCTTAGCTCTCTACTATTGTTTCTCACTACAGCCAAAGTACTTTTTCTAAAGTATAAATCTCTTCATCTTATTCTCCTGTTAAAAACCTTTTACAAGTTTCTTCCATACAAGGCCTTTTATCATCTGACACCTGTTCATCTTGATAGTTTCATCCCTCTCCCTTTCTCCTCCATCACACACTCTGCCCCAGCCATGCCAAACTAATTCATCTCCACCACATACATTGTCTTTTGCTTCCATGCCTTTGCCTGTTCTCTTCCTTCTGTCAGAAGAATACCATTGCATAATGTAAAGTGTAGGATGTACATTCAAAGGCTATATTACATATGTGTTTGTATTAGTCAAGGTTCTCCAGAGAAGCAAAACCAAAATGATATATTAAGAGATGTATTTTAAGGAATTGGCTTATGCAGTTGAGGGGGCTGGCAAGTCCAAAATATGTAGGAGAGACCATAAGGCAGAACACTCAGGCAGGAATTGATGTTACAGGCTTCAGTCCAAAATATGGAGGGCAGGCTGATAAGCAGTATTTGAGGCAGATTCCTTCTTCAGGAAACCTCACTTTTTGCTCATAAAGCCTTCAACTGCTTGGATGAGGCCTACCCATATTTTTTAGGGGAATAATCTCCTTTACTTAAAATTAATTTATTGTAGATGTTCAGCACATCTACAAAATACTTTCATAGCAATGCCTGGGTCACTGTTTGATTAAATAACTGGGTATTATATCCTAGCCAAGTTGACACAGAAGACTATGACTATCAGTCTTGTTTAAAAAACAATTATACTGTCACAAAGTTGATGAGGGAAAAAAAAGGAAAAATTTTTAAAATAATAATAATTAAACTAACACCCATGTAATTACTACCTAGCTTAATAGAAAATTACCAGTATCTTAAAAGTTCCATATATGCCCCTCCGTAATCATGTCCCTCTCCTGTGCTCCTCCAAGTTTAGCACTTGCCCAGAATTTTATATTTATCATACTTTTTCTTATTGTTTTACCACATATTTATTTATCCCTAAACAACATAGTATTTAATTTTGCATATTTCTCCTATCCTGTATATATGGAATCTCCTGTATGTATTCTTATATGATTTGCTTTTTTCACTCATTTTGTTTATAAGTTTCATTCTTATTGATATTTGCAAAAGTAGTTATCTTATTGTCCTTACTGAATAGTATTCCTTTGTATGATTATGCCATAGTTTATCCATTCTTCTTTCTAGGAAAATAGGTGATATTTTCAGTATTTTGTTATTATAAACAGAATTACAAGCATCTTATGATGCACATGTGCAAAAGTTTGTCTGTGAGATACAAACTAGGAATAGAATCAACAAGTTGTACAGTGTACACATTTTCAGTTTTGCCTGCTAATGCTAAATTGTTTTCCGAAATGCTAACAATTTATACCCCTATAGGCAGTGTATGGGAGTACCCTCTTAGTTCTCATGTTTGCCAACACTTGGGATTGTTAAACTTTCTAATTTGGTGGATATAAAATTACCATTATGTTTCTGATTTGCATTTCTCTAATTACTGTCAAGTTTGGGCATTCTTTGGTATGCTTATTGATGAGTTGTGTTCTTCTATTAAAGTCTATTTAGGTTTTTTGCCTATTTTTCATTTAGGCTGTCTTTTTAACCATTATTTTTTAGAAGTTCATTATGTATCTGGAATATACCAATACTTGGTCAGTTTTATGTTTTATGAATATCTGTTTCCAATTTATATGTCTTTTCATATCTTTGGCATCTTCGAACACTGATTCTTAATTTTTTAATAGTCAGATTTATTGATCATTTCTAAAAGACATTATTTCCTATACTTCTGAAATTTTTTTAATTGACTTTATATAATGAAATCATTAATTTTACTAGAATTGGTTTTTATGTATGATGTGAGCTAGCATTCCAATTATATTTTTTTTCCTATATGGACAATCTGTTATTTCAGTATTATTTATTGAACAGTTCATCCTTTTTGCACTGATTGGCAATGCTGCCTCTGTCAATATGAAGTTCCAATGTATGTACGTGCCTGTTATTGGGGAACATTCTTTCTCACTGGTTTCTTTGTCAATTATTATAAAAGCGATATGCTGTCTTCATTACATTTGTCTTGTTTAAAAGTCCAGAATTCCAGTAGGACAAGTCCAGCATCTTGTCCTTTTTTAGAAATGTTTTGACTGTTCATGACCCTTACCTTCCTCGTGTAAAGTTTAGTATTATATTGACAGGTTCCAAGAAGGATCTTATGTAGATTCTGATTGAAATTGAATTGACTCTGTAAATTAATTTGGGGAGTCTTCTCTATGATTGAGTCTTGCTATATAGAACATGCTATATCTTATATTTATTTAGATCTCCTTTCAACACGCTGGGACTACAGGCATGAGCCACCATCCCCAGCCTGGTTTTTTTGTTTTGTTTTGTTTTTCTTTATTTATTTTAAAGTTAGTTTTGAATAGGGATTTATCAGTTTCATTAATCTCAAATATTGCACTTTTAGCTGTGTTGATTTTTCCTACTGCTTTTTTTCTATTTTACTTATATCTGTTTTCATCTTTATTTCCTTTTATTTTGTTTAGGTTTGTTTTTCTATTTTTCTAACTTCTTGAGGAGGAAGTTTAGGTTATTTTTAAACTTTTCTTCTTTTCTGATATATTAATTTAAGGATTTTGGGTTTTTGTTTGTTTTTTTGAGACAGGGTCTCACTGTCACCCTTGCTGGAGTGCAGGGTGCTGTCTTGGCTCACTGCAACCTCTACCTCCCAGTGATCCCCCCACCTCAGCCTCCCGAGTAGCTGGGACTACAGGAATGCACCACCATGCCCAGCTAATTTTTTGTATTTTTAGTAGAGATAGGGTTTTGCCATGCTGTCCAGGCTGGTCTCAAACTCCTGGGTTCAAGCGATCCACCCACCTTGGCCTCCCACAGTGCTGGGATTACAGGCTTGAACCACCATGCTCGGCTATGAATTTAAGGTTTTAAGTATTGTTTTAGCTGTATCCCTTGCATTTGCTATATTTTATCTTTATTATCGTTTAGTTCAAATTACAGTTTTATTTCCAGTATTTCATTACTGACCCATGGGGTTTGTTTAATTGGGGGGCAATGGGAATTATCTAGTGATATTTTTGTTACTGATTTCTAACTTAACTACAGTAAGAAAACAGTGTGATTTCAGTCCTTTGAAATTTGTTAAAGTTATCCTAATAACCCAGAATATGATCAGTGTGGCATTTGAAAAGAATATACATTCTGTCTTTATTAGGTATACTGTTTTATATATTTCAATAAAATAAGGTTAGTTAATTTTATGGTTCAATTCTATCTTCGTATCAGTTTTTTTGTGACCTGCTTGTTTCATCAGCTGTTGAAAGACATGTTAAAAGTTAAGACTGGCAGCCAGGCGTGGTGGCCCATGCCTGTAATTCCAGCACTTTGGGAGGCCGAGGCAGGCAGATCACCTGAGGTCAGGAGTTCACGACCAGTCTGACCAACATAGAGAAACCCCATCTCTACTAAAAATACAAAATTAGCATGGTGGTGCATGCCTGTAATTCCAGCTACTTGGGAGGCTGAGGCAGAAGAATCATTTGAACCCAGGAGGCAGAAGTTGCAGTGAGCCATGATCGCGCCATTGCACTCCAGCCTGGGCAACAAGAGCGAACTCCATCTCAAAAAAAAAAAAAGTTATAATTGGGAATTGTCTACTTCCCCTTTTAGTTCTTTTCAGTTTTGCTTTGTATGTTTCTTAGATGCCCTTTATCAGGTTGGGGAAGTTTCCTTCTATTCCTAGTTTTTGAATGTTTTTATAATGAAGGGATGTTAAATTATCAAGTATTTTTTTCTGCATCAATTGAGATGATCATGAGGTTGTTTTTTCTTCTATTGATACAGTGTGTTACATTAATTTATCTCAGAGTACTAAACCAACCTTGCATTCCTGGGATAAATCCCACTTGGTTATGTTGTATAATTCCTTTTATATTAGCTGGATTAAGTTTGCTAGTATTTTGTTGAGGATCCTTGCTTCCAAGATAAATGCTAAATCTAAGTCTATAGGACAGAACAAATAAGAAGCAAGCCTGTTTCACCACAAATTGCCCTACCTCCATTAGGGTATGGTGGGACTGAATAAGAGGAATAATTTAAAGACTTTAAAAGGATCAGATTCCCAGATTCCCTTGCCAATCTTGAAAGGAGACTGGAGCTTTGCTCTGTAGACTTGAGATATCGGGCATAGCTGGAAACCATACTGAAAAGAGGGAAAATAAGTGACAGCTAGTTAATGATGGGACACCTCATTACCCTTCAAATTCTGGCTGTCAGGTTTATGCCTACAGGGGAAAACAAATCAACAGAAAGTTAGGTTGGTGCCCAATTTAACTTAAAGTGAAGTTTACCCATGCATAAAGAGATACTAATCCACATTTTGGTGCGCCAGTCATTAGTAGACATCCCAAGATTACCAATCATTTAGAAAAGCCTAGAATACCAAAGATAGAGATGAAAATATAGAAGAAAGAAGGAGGGTACTGGAGGAAACAGACAATGCGAGGAGGATAAAGAAAAATACAAAAATTTCCCCTTAAAAACCAAAAAGCAAAAAACTAGCCAAACAAACAAATGCTATAACCTGTGAGACAAGAGAGTGGGGAAGCAGAGAATACATTCAAAAAAGGGTAATCTAGAATTTCCCACATGATGCATGATAAAAGTTTCATTCTCTCAGAATAATCCCCAAAGTCCTTATCATAATCTCAAGGCACTATAGGATCCAGCCCTCTCTTCTAGTACATCTAAGACTTCATCTTCTATCCTCTCTCCCTTGCTCACCCTGCACCAACTCTGGCCTCTTTCCTTAGGATATGGCAGGTCTTCTCCCACCTCACAGCCTTTGAGCAGCCTCTTCCTAGTGTCTGCAGCACTTATTCCTCCATCTCCTTCATGTTTTTACTTAAACATTAACATCTCCTTGAAGCCTACCCTGAACACTTCCATGAGAATTGTACCATTCTCTGCTTTGGCCTTCCTAATACCCCTTATCTTATTCAATATTTTTTTTAAAAGCCATATCACTTTCTAATATACTACATAATTTACCTGCTTTTTGTATATCTATCTCTCTTACTAGAACATAAGCTCCACGAGTAGGGAATATTGTCTGTTTTATTTGCTCTATCCCCCCTGTCTAAAAAGGTGCCTAGCCCATAGTAGGTAGACAATAAATATTTTTTTAGTGACCTCCGTGCCCAAACATGGGCCAAGAATATTCAGAAGAGCCATTCATTTTCTGGTGTGGTTGCCAGATATCAGAGCAGCAGTTTAGATCTCTCTAACCTTTCTATCACTCACTCAGTTTCCCTGCAGGAATGGTGTTAACTTTTACACACCCAGCATATCCCTCATTATATTTTAGTAGCCATGGAGCTGTACCTAGTCTCAGCTCTAGACATTAAAATAAGGGATCTTGCTTTTTGCAACCTGGAGAAAGCAAAGGGGCGTAGAACAGGACAGCTTTTACTGGGAAAATATGTGTGTGACCGTAGTGTGTGTGTATGTTAAATATATAGATGTATATAAATTTTACTTTTAACATTAGAAGATGGTGGGTAAGCTAAGGGAGAATAGAAAACATTTAGAAAGAAGACTAGTGAAAATCAAAATAAATTATTGTTATATGATTGAGATTTTTTAAAGCTACTTCTGTACCTAGTCTAGCAATCTAATATGAATTCCTTTAACAAAGTGACTGCCAAAACTAAATTTTTAATTAACATATTAGCTTATGGGAATATTAAAAATTAAAGCATTAGATTAAACCATAGTATTTTACTATGTAAACTGTATTTCACTAAAGTAAATTTTTTTAATCAGGTTATTTTAAGTTCCATGATAAAAGAATGTGAACAAAAAGTTGAAAACAAGACCGTCCAAGAGCCTCAAGGGTAAGACATTAATTCTTTTTTTAAGGCTACATGTTAACCTTAATTTTTCTATCTAAATTTGCTATCAATCAGTATAATGTGTCATTTTGTGTTATGTTATAGTCATTCGTTTGGAAGACAAGAAAATGATTTAAGTCACTGGTTCTCAAATCCTGGTCCATAAACCATCTCATCAGAATTATCTGGGGAATTTAAAATTCAGGTCTCCATCCCATGCCCTCTGCCTTCTCTCAATATTCTCAGTCAGCCTAGGGACATTTAAAAGCTTCCAACAAAATTCTGATATGTAGCTGGGTTGTTCACTCACTGGTCAAAATAATGTCTAGAAACTTGTGACAGGAGTTGTAAGATAAACAACATACTGCATAAAGGATTATAAGCTTGGGAATGTTCTAGTCACATGCTTCTAATCAAACTAATTGGAATCCAAGGATTCAGTAAAATTAAAATATAAGCATAGGTGTGAAAGAGTATAACATTGGAGTTTCAGGAGTGGGAGTTATTTACAAATGGACTGTATGTACTCTTACTGAGGTAACCTTGAGCATCTTAAGTAGACTCTGTTAGACATAAAAAGCTGAAAAGTATTTTCTTTAAGGCTAACTACCGGGAATAAGTGTTTCATCCTATGGGTCTAGAAACACACACACACACTCGCGCATGCGCTCCTCCCTATTCCCCATGCGCAACACACATACGTCTTTGATGTGTTAGAACCCTTACTTTATAAAGACTCTTAGAATGGAAGCAGTCTTCTCCATATATAACCATTTTAGCTACGGAGGATTAAAACAATAGACACATTCACATCTTCTATATTACTGGCGGGTTTTTATAGAGGTTTTTTACAAGTTTTTCTAACAAACACAAAAATAAACTGAAAATATAATTAATTTCTATACATATTATAACTGTAACCCAGCTTCAGTTTCTTCCATACCCCACCTACTTCTCCCTCCCATTCTCTGATATGTGTCTTTTAAACATAAGTATTATTTTAAAAAACATAAACACAATATCATTATCACACCAACATAACAATAACAACTTAATATCATCAACTATCCGCCTTTGTTCAAATTTCTCCTTGTTTTATAAATGTCAGTGATTTGTTGTTTGTCTTTCCTTACAGTTTGTTTCTTTGAGTCAGGATCCAAATGAGTTCTGTACATTGCAGTTGGTTGCTATGTTAAGTCTCCTTCAATCCATAGACAGAATGTTACCTTTCTATTCCTTTTTTCTCCATACAATTTACTTATTGAAGACACTGAGTCATTTGTCCTATAAAGTTTCCCACACTCTGAATTTTGCTGATTGCATTTCTCTTCTGTCTTTTAACATGTTCTTCTCTATTTCTTGTATATTTGATAGCTGGGTCTAGATCTAGAGACTTAATCAGATTCAGGGCAAGCTTCTGTTCTCCTCGGGTTTTTACACATATGATTCCGTCTGCCAGGAGTATTCTTACTCTGCCTGGCTAGTTCCTATTCATCCTTCAGGAAAGAGCTTAGATGTTGCCTCTTCAGGGAAGCCTTCCTTGGCCCCACCCTTCCTCTGAAGTCTATCATAGATCAAAAGCACAAGAGGAAAGCCTTTTACTTGAAACACTAAAAGGAATTGCTTCTCAGATGGAAGGAAAAGCGAGAGTGAGTGCAGATAAAGATATCTGTATCCGTGAAGAGCGCTGCCTTTTGCTGTGGGGAATACAAAGATGATGCATACATGGATTTCACCTCCAAAGAGCCTGTGGTTAAAAGCAGTATTTTTCAACCTGCAGATCATGACGTTAGTACATTGCTTAATTAATTCAATTGGTTGTGATAGATATTTCATCCCAAGAAATAGAATCAAATGGAGAGTACATCCCAAGTGGTAAGGGTGAGTCTTTCTTATGAAACATCAGTTACCTGTGTAAGTACTACAAGTCATCACATAAAATGTGGCACTTACTATGGATCTGTGTCAGAAAAGTTTGAAAAGCACTGATCTGCAGGCAGAAAATGTATGCATAACTATTTTGGTACCCTTCTCATATTCATTCAGCAGTAAGTAAATCCAGAGCGCTTACCATGGGCTGTTCACAAAGATGAGCTTCAGCAAGTCACAATCTCTTCCCTCGGGGTATTCACAGCTGACAGTGGGAAAAAGAAGCAGTTAAAAATAAAGATAAGCACTAAAACAATGCCTGCAAATGGTTCCACGGAAAAAGGAATACAGGAGTCTTCAGATATGAATGACTGACTAGGGAGGAAAAAAGAAAGAGCAAAAGAGGATTACATGAGGAAAAATCAGCGCTGTGCAAAATGACCAGTTACAGAAAAGCCTGTTTGGGAACTGTAAGTAAAGCTACAGCGCAGCTGGGCGTGGTGGCTCAAGCCTGTAATCCCAGCACTTTGGGAGGCCGAGACGGGTGGATCACGAGGTCAGGAGATCGAGACCATCCTGGCAAACACGGTGAAACCCCGTCTCTACTAAAAAAATACAAAAAACTAGCCGGGTGAGTTGGCGGGCGCCTGTAATCCCAGTTACTCGGGAGGCTGAGGCAGGAGAATGGAGTAAACCCGGGAGGCGGAGCTTGCAGTGAGCTGAGATCCGGCCACTGCACTCCAGCCCGGGCAACAGCGCGAGACTCCGTCTCAAAAAAAAAAAAAAAAAAGCTAGAGCGCTGAGTACATGTGGGAGAATGGTAGAGATAAGTATATAAAGGTAGGAGGCACCAAACAGTAAAGAATTCTGTGTGCCACACTGGGAGATTTGGACTTTGTGTTATAGGTCAGGTGGTGGCAAATTTTTTGCAGAGATAGTAAATACTATTTTAAACTTTGGAGACCATACAATCTCTCTCACAGCTACTGAGCTGGACTCGGCTATTGTAGCAGGAAAGCAGGCTTTGGCAATATGTAAATAAATGCGCATGGCTGGGTTTCAGTAAAACTTTATTTATAAAAACAGCAGGCTGGATTTGGCCTGCTACCTGTAGCCAACATTTAGGACCTTTGGTTATCAAGTCAGTGTCCATCAGAATCAACTGGAAATTGCTGAGTACCATCCCCAGAGTTTTTGATTCAGAAGATCTGAGTGGAGTCTGAGAATTTATATTGATAACAAGTTCCCAGGTGGTGCTAATGCTGCAGGTCTTGGAACCACACCTTGAGAATCACTGCTTTAGGAACCAGACTCTAGGAAATAGAGAAGTGGGTGGAACAGATTAGAAAGCTGTTATAGGAACCCATGATGAGATGAAGTGTGGCCTTGGATGGGAAGGTAACAATAAGTAATGCTTATGAACCAGATACCATTCTAAGCATTTTTCATATATTTGCTAATAATAGTCATACTAACCCTACAAAGTAGATACTTTTACTATTCTCATTTTACAGATGGCAGAGAGGTAGATAAGTTGCTCAGAGGCCACCTAGCTACTAAGTGGAGGAACCAGAACCCAGGCATTGCTGTCCTTGAGACTGCAATTTTAACCACCATGTTATAATGCCAGTGTATGGCAGTGAATATGAGAAGATGGATTTGAGACCCATATTTCAGATGGGAACTCAGTTTAACTTGGCAGCTGATTAAGAGTGAAGGAGAACAGAATCAAAATATTCCTACATTTCTGATCTAAACATTTAAATGGATGATGATAAAATATAACAAAATGGAACTATAGGAAGAACTATTCTGAAGAGGAATATTTAAAATCTGAGGCACAGGTAGAATGTTTTACAGGCAGTTCACTGAGATCTAAGAACCATTAGCAGCACATGGGTGGTAATTACGGTTGGAGCAGTGGTAGATAAATGATATCATTTGAAAAGGGGGCTCTGATGGGGAGAAGGTGAACAGTCATGGAATTAGAGACCAACATTTCAGATGCATATGGAAGAACTTAACTGAGAAATAGAAGGCAAACCAGAATGGTGTTAGAAATCAAGTGGAGATTTTATTTTTGTTTTTGTTTTGTGGGGGGGTTGTTTTGTTTTTTTGTTTTTTTTCAAGATAGAGTCTCACTGTGTCTCCCAGGCTGGAGTGCAGTGGCACCATCTCGGCTCACTGCAACCTCCGCCTCCCAGGTTCAAGCAGTTCTCTTGCCTCAGCCTTCCGAGTAGCTGGGATTACAGGCATGCACCATCATGCCCGGCTAATTATTGTATTTTACTAGAGAGGGGGTTTCACCATGTTGGCCAGTCTGGTCTCAAACTCCTGACCTCAGGTGATCTACCCGTCTTGACCTCCCAAAGTGCTGGAATTACAGGTGTGAGCCGCCAAGCCTGGCCCAAGTGGAGATTTTAAAGAGAAGAAAAGAGAGAAATAATATAGGCCATAAATAGTTTTAAAGAAGATAGGGATATTAGTTGCAAAGAAAAGATCTGAGATTTGCTTGAAAACTTGCAGTGAAGATACACATTACAAGACATCCCATTTCATTTTAATAACTCTTTTTTAAAATGTATGTTTTCCTGGATTAAAATCTCCCTTTCCAAAATTCCTATGCCCTCTAAAACAAGTCTTTATCATCTGGTAGGAGGGTGGGAGTGTTACAAACCCCTTTATAAAACTGATAAAAATTTACACTCTGTCTTAGGGTGGGGGCGGAATTGCTGTAATGCAATGATTTTTTTTTTTTTTTTTTAACTGAAAAACTTTGTAATATAGACCTGGGCCTCCTACCTCAGATGGAAAGAATCAGAAGTACTGGATTAGGCCTAGGCATCTGCATTTTCAAAAGTTTTCCAGGTGACTGTGATGTGTATCAGTAGACCTATGTGGATATATACACCCCTGCAGATATACATTTATATCCAATTTTTCACATATGATATACGCAGATATCAGTTAAGTCACCTAAATCTTCTCCAGACCAAATATTCTTCATTCCTTTCATTTTTACCTCTTAAAGTTTCCAGACTCCTTAACATCATGGTTGGCCTCCTCTTAGAATATCATTAAAACTTGATATCTCAACTATGGTCTGACCATACATCCCCTTTTTCTAGATGTAAATTTAAATCATACTTATCTTTTGACTTACACTGAGTTCTCTAAAGAAAGGAAGAGCACTGAAAAGCTAGAATGTTAAGGAAAGGCACCATAGGACTTCAGCTGGGCTTTGAAAGATGGGTAGGCAATGGATAGAAAGATTTGAGAGTGATTGAACAATAGGCTGGACAAACCTGACTGCAGGGGGTCAAAGAGATAGTCAGTGACAGGGGTATGGAAAAACAAGAAATAGATTGCTACATTTCTTGAATGCGAAGCACATTCCATCTTGTAGGTGGTATGTAAGCATTAAAGATTTTTGAGCTAAGATGTGATATCAAGAAGTGACTTATAGAAGTTAATCTGATTATTAAAGATAGAAGACTGTTGGAATTCACTGAGTTGTGAAGTATTAGCCATGGAAGTAAAAAGAAACAGTAGAGGAGATGCTTCAAAGAATAAGGTCACAGGACTTGTGTTTGGTTTGAAATAGAAGTAGAAGGAGCTATTAAATTCACTGTTAGAACAGAGGAAAATAGTAGAACCACTGGCAAAAGTGGGGGGGAATTAAAATGGGGAGTTATTTCTAAAGTTAGGGTGTGAACAAAAGCTTGAGATGTTGGCTTTATCTAGCCAATAATAGTAATGTGGGACTGACCGTCAGGAAAAGGGATGCAATTCAATTTGACACTTTGAGAGTAAGTTTTATAATTGAAGAATCAAGAGCGAAATACCAAACCTTAGGGAAGATTACTTTGTGGGAAGAGAAGCAGCAGGAAAGAGAACCCATTGGTGTACTGTCAGAAGAGCAATGTGAAGAATATTTTCAAGGTGGGAGTTGTGGTTTGGTTTTTAACTTGAGTAATTCACAGTGTACACCCTTATAGACTACATAGACCCAGGTGCCCTCCATGGCAGGACACACCTCATGCAGTAGATTCAACAGACATGTTGAGCACCTTCAGCTTGCCACATGTTGTCTTTGACATGTTCAAACACATCATCTTACTTAATCCTCAGAATTCTTTACAACAGAAATCACAAGCTGTGTTTTACAGATGAGGAAACTGTGTCAGAGAGATCTAAACCATCTTGGCCAAAGCCACAAGGCAATAAACTGGATTCCAAGTCTATTACAGGACAGTTGTCAGATCATTGAAAAATTGTGCTTTATCATTATTCTGTTTCTGTTCAGTACTATGATAAATTAGCAATCTTTAGTGGTCATTTAGATTGTGTTTATTCCCGCCGGGCGCGGTGGCTCAAGCCTGTAATCCCAGCACTTTGGGAGGCCGAGACGGGTGGATCACGAGGTCAGGAGATCGAGACCATCCTGCCTAACACGGTGAAACCCCGTCTCTACTAAAAAAATACAAAAAAGTAGCCGGGCGAGGTGGCGGGCGCCTGTAGTCCCAGCTACTCGGGAGGCTGAGGCAGGAGAATGGCGTAAACCCGGGAGGCAGAGCTTGCAGTGAGTTGAGATCCGGCCACTGCACTCCAGCCTGGGCGACAGAGCAGACTCTGTCTCAAAAAAAAAAAAAAAAAAAAAAAAAAAAGATTGTGTTTATTCCCTACACAGTAGGTTGGTGAAAAAGAAGAAATGGATTTGAAACTGTTGATTGAAATAAATACAACTGGCAATTCAGGACACCCCCCGAAAAAAGGAATATCTCCCCAAAAAGGAATATACCACAGTATTATCATCAGCACA
This sequence comes from Theropithecus gelada, assembly GCF_003255815.1. Lineage (NCBI taxonomy): Eukaryota > Metazoa > Chordata > Mammalia > Primates > Cercopithecidae > Theropithecus > Theropithecus gelada. The sequence goes on from NC_037686.1 coordinate 55,101,121, forward strand.
GCACAAAACCTCATTGCAATTTAATTTACTCATTTGTGAAAATACTGATAATATTTATCTTCCAGGATTGCTGTAAGAATTAAATGAAGTGATAAAGAATAACTACGAACAATTACATCATGCTATTATGTGCCTAGCACTATACTGAGCACTTTACAGTTGTATTAATATAATCATAATAACCCTAGGAGGCAGATACTAGAATCCTCCTCGTTTTACAGATAAGATTAAATAATTTACCCAAGCTGGTGAACAGAGCCAAGATTCAGTCCAGTCCCAGACTTGTTCCTAACCACTACACGTACTGCTTCCTCTACTATAGATAACAAACGTGAAAGCTGCTAACCTAGGATGGCGTATACAAACTACCCTCCATAAATATTAGTTTCCCTTTTGTGACGCCAATTCAGAGTGTGTTCGTTAATGATATGCTGCTAAAGAAATGAAAAATTGTTATTTTTTTATGTTGCTTTACATGAATTTTAAATTTTCTTTCCTAGCTCAATGTCAATTGCTGCAAGCTTAGTGAGTGAAGATACAAAGACCAAGTTTTTGAACAAAATGGGCCAGTTGACAACATCAGGTGCCATGTTGGCCAATGTGTTTCAGAGAAAGAAGTAGAAACAGGAAGGAAGCCCCCAGTAAACACTAAGATGGACCTCAAGCCGACTGGTTCCTTGTACTTGAAGTACTTGCCTTTTTTATTTCCTCAGTTTTATGTTCTTGCATTATAATTTTATCCTAACCTCCAAAGATATTTGCACTGCTTTTAATTACTGCTGTATATTTGTTGATTTTGGAGTTACAACTGTGGTGATACAAAATTGAGTTGATGGTCTGTACCAAGTCCCTTGTCTATGTTCTTGTCTTTCAGAATAATTTTTATATAAATATATATATAGTGAAGAAGTTTTTTTTAATTTTTGGATGGGATATTCGCAAATATCTGTATTATACACTAAGCTATTACAATGGTACTTAAAATAATGTAAATTTGAAGTCATTGTTATAAAATAATAAAGTGGAGATTACTTAAGTATTTAAATTATAAAAGAATAATGCAGACTTTTTATTGTTTCTTAACTGACTAGAAAGAGCCACCAGCATTACTCTGTGCCTTTTGGACATCAGTTTGTGTGTTCTGTAGGAATTGTGTGCATTCCATTCACACAGTATTTCTTTAGGATGCTGTGATGATTTGAATTACAAGTCCTACAGTAAATAGCTAAAGATGAAACCTTCATTTCAGAACTCTCATGAATATTTTTTAAGTGCTATTTAAACCTCCCCAGCACTTAGATGCATATAATGGACTTACCTGAGGAAAGACAGCACATAGGCATGGGGAGAGGTAACCAAGGTGAATTTTACAAACTGGTGTGTAATAGATTTAAATGCTCAAAAATAAATGTAACTGAGAAGAGTTAATAATTGTGAGATTTTTCCCAAATTGAGATACAGAAGAAAATATAGTTTGAATCTGAAATTTAACACTTATTTATGTAAAACATTTTATTTAAGATATTTTCTAATGATTTCAATTTTAGAGAGTATCTTTTCATTCTGTGTGTTACAGAGAAGTACTGAAAAGTTAAGGACACTTGGAGGCTACTTTTTTTCCCTCTAAAATAAAAAAAGACATTGGCTAAATTATAACTAGTTAGTTATCACCTTGTCCCTTAAAGTCAGTGACTTCCTGTGTTTGATGTATATTACATAGAGTCTTAAGTCGGTGTACAGTTCCACTGGAATTCGACAGTTGTCTATACAGTCACGCAACTTGAAGTAGAAAAGAGTGCTGGACATAGGAAGGGGGTGATTGGTTTGAGGGGTTAATGTGAGGCCTTTTTGAAAAATGAATATTTTGATAAAAAGAATTCTTGTTTTAGCACAGTTGATGCATATAGGTGATTCTCATATTTGTTGTATAAACTGGTTTAATACATTTGGAACATAGTTGGATTACATTCATTTCCTGGGAAAGCTAGCTTACCATACATTCAAGTTTATAAAACAATTTGCCATAGGCAAAGCCATTTAAAAAGTTCATTCTGAAATTATTTCATTTACCTACAGTGAAATAATTGTGAACCAAGTAGTCTTTCTGAAAACTGTTGGGTTCTAGGCATTCCTGAGAAATTGAAAGTGGCTACCTTTCATGTCAAAAATGTTGATCTGTTATAAATAAAATGGTTTTGCATATGTTTTTGTTTTGGTTTGGGCTATGTGTTTTACTTTCGTTTTGAAACACTATACTTTCTATTAAGCAAAAAAATGAGAAAAGCCTATATTCATGAAAATATACCAATATTTTATAATTTATATAAATTACCTATTTTGGTTTACTTTTACTAAAAAGGGACGATGTTGCTATAAAAGTAATACATTTCAGAAGTAACTGGAAGAATAATGTTTAAACTCTGATTTGCTTCCAACCATAGTAGAATATGTGTATGTTTGTTATCAGGTGAATGGATAGAATGTATTTTTATTGTGAACGTTTTTATTAATTAGTGAATATATTTATTTAAGTTCTAATGTTTTTTTAAAAGGCAACAGTAGGCAAGATTCACAGTGTATTTCAAGTGAGAGTCTCTTTTCTTAAATATTTTAATATCATTAAGATTTCACGTTGTGGTTTTTGTTTTTTGTTTGTTTGTTTTTAGTAAAATACGTATTGTCTTTACAGACAAGACAGACACTAATCCCTGAGACTGAGATTTGGACTGAGTCCAAAATAGGGCATAAAACTCCCATACTCATTCCTTTTAAACAGAAGTAAACTTATGGTACAAGTTTGTAAGTGTTCAACTTAATGAAAAACTAAGTTTGCAAAGTAATGAAAAGCTAATTTAAAATTATATCTATGTTTCCAGAGTAATCCAGAGATTAAATTTTTTCAGAAATCCAGAAGTGCCATAATTACTAATTTAGCTGAATTCTTCCAGGAACAGTGCTTGAATGATGGCAGTATCTATCTCTATACATAGGTGTCTATGACCTTCATTGGTTTGCATTATTCACCCCTTTAGAGAGATTATTTTGTTAAACATCAAATTGATTTTCAACCTGAATGAAATTGTGAGTAATTTAAGTCATGCCGTCCTCATTATCCATGGCTTTTAGGATATGTCAACTACTATACACTATAATACTAATGGGGGTCTCAAGTCAAGGTGCCATCACATTCTTATTTTTAAAAAGTTGGTTCAAATAGTCTCTGTTAAAGTTTAGGGAGGTGAGATCAGTATGTGTTGAACTGTCTTTTCATCATCCCATTTTTCAAGACAACCTATTTTGGACCATTATTTGAACTCCAAGGATATAACTTTCTCTAGTTACTACCCTGCTGATCTTTGAACTGCAGTAGCTAACTACAGCTAACATTCTGTGCTGGTTATACTTTCTTAACTATTCTCTATGTAAAGAATGTACTAATTTTTTCAGTACATTAAAGAAAGTTACACTTTAGCTCTTCAATGTTACACTTAAAGAGCTTTGGGCTGTACACCGTGGCTCACGTCTGTAATCCCAGCACTTTCGGAGGCCAAGGTGGCGAATCACCTGAGGTCAGGAGTTCAAGACCAGCTTGGCCGACGTGGTGAAACCCTGCCTCTAAAAATACAAAAATTAGCGAAGCATGGTGACACAGGCCTGTAATCCCAGCTCCTGGGGAGGCTGAGACAGGAGAATCATTTGAACCTGGGAAGTGGAGATTGCAGTGAGCCGATATGGTGCCACTGCACTCTAGCCTGGTCCACAGAGCAAGACTCCATCTCAAAAGAAAAAAAAAAGAAAAGCTTTGTAATTAGCAATTCTAATTCATGAAATACTCCTGATTAGCCAGGTAACAAAATTCAAACTTCAAGGTTGGATGTTAATTCTCTTGTAAGAAAACTACGAAATAAATTTAGCCTTTTGTGTGAGTAGACATCTATTTCTTTTTTTTTTTTTTTTTTTTTTTTTTTTTTTTTTTTTTTTTTTTTTTTGAGATGGAGTCTGGCTCTGTCACCCGGGCTGGAGTGCAGTGGCCGGATCTCAGCTCACTGCAAGCCCCGCCTCCCGGGTTCACGCCATTCTCCTGCCTCAGCCTCCCGAGTAGCTGGGACTACAGGCACCCGCCACCTCGCCCGGCTAATTTTTTTTTTGTATTTTAGTAGAGACGGGGTTTCACCGTGTTAGCCAGGATGGTCTCGATCTGAACTCGTGATCCGCCCGTCTCGGCCTCCCAAAGTGCTGGGATTACAGGTAGACATCTATTTCAAAGTTCTACTGTAACTTTACAGTGTGCTTGGTTTTGATACTATTTTTTTCAGTACGTTAAAAAGAAATAGAGACTGTCCGGGCGTGGTGGCTCACGCCTGTAATCCTGTTTTGTTGGGGAGGCTGAGGCGGGAAGATCACTTGAGGCCAGGAGTTCGAGACCAGCCTGACCAACATGGTGAAACCCTGTCTCTACTAAAAATACAAAATTAGCTGGGTATGGTGGCATACACCTGTAATCCCAGCTACTCTGGAGTCTGAGGCAGGAGAATCGGTTGAACCCAGGAAGTGGAGGTTGCAGCGAGCTGAGATCGTGCCACTGCACTGTAGCCCGAGCAACAGAGTGAGACTCCATCTCTAAAAAAAAGAAAAAAAAAATACAAAGTACTAATCAAAAATAATGTATCAGGTAAGTTTCTGCATATTGGTAAAATAATTGGATTTTAGACGTTCTTCATACTACGTAAGAATGTGTTCTGTAGGCATTTTGTGTGTGAGCCTACACTATAATCACAGTCTCTAAGTGGCACATCTCATCACTCATATTTTTTCTTTGGGACCAAGAACAGGAAACTGTTTTGATTGTCTTTTTTGTGGTTTACTTAGCATGTTTAAGAAAAAATCTTAAAACATCCTGTTCTCTGTAAGACCACACCAATCGTAAAGTACATAACAGTTAATATAAACTTAACACTGCATTAAAAACAAATATATTTTATTTTGATAGTATATAAATAATATCTTCAGTTCAGTGTCATGAGGAATATGAACTATTTGCTTTTCTCCAGAGGCTTCAATTATCTGGGAAATTCTGTCCCCCGTGTATCTACACAGAGAACTATATTACTATTCTAATTCTTTTTATTCCATTACAGACTAATCCATCATATTTATTTCAGTTAGACCATTGCATGAATAGATTTCTGGAGGGACTTTAATGCAGTAAAATATATGTAGTTTATAAGCTGGCATTTTGTGTTGTGTGTTATGTATATTAAATTCTTTGTCAGTGATGTTTTTAGGGTGTCATTTGTTGATAGTAATATGCTTTTTATAATTTTAACAAACTGCTTCCCTCCTGGAAAGTAACCCTTTCTTGAATTGTTGGCATTTTAAACCTTAGATATTTTCAGGATATGCATCTTCAACAAAGCTGGAAATGTTACAGATCATCTCTTTATAAAATATACATTGCTGAGTAATATAAATCTAATAATTTCTCATTGACTTTATGATTTCATACATGGTTTGTCTTCATTTCTGATCATTACTTGACAATTCTTTAAATTCTTAGCTTTCTCTGTTCATAAGCCTTCCCATCATGTATTAAATAATGAACCTTAAAGGTGAATATTTTCATAATGTAAATCATTTTCTGATTTATTTTTCATATGGATTTTCTAAATATGGTCACCTTTCTGTCAAATTATTTTCTTACCCCCAAAGAGCATGAAAATGTGTTCTCTATTCCTCACAGGACTTTATTTATGGAAATTACAGAATAATAAACCTGGAAGTGCTTTAGCACTTGAAGGAGTAGGAAAGTAGGAAATAAAAGTAAAATCCTAAGCCCCACAGCTGACTGAACAGACTCCTCTTGGCCAAGGGGACCCCAGAGAAACCTTCAAAACTAAGGTACCAGCATGACAGGATGGGAGGTCAGACACACCTCAGTATGCCTCTTCCTTATTAACCTTTAACCAGAATTCTTTCCTAAGGAGGATGCAGAAACCAGCTCTGGAAAACAAGAAACCAACAACTTATTCCTTTATTGCCTTTAGCGAATAGTCTGAGGCTGCTACTGGACGCCCCCTCCCTCTTTGCAGCCACCTCTTTGCAGTTTCAATGTGACCGCTCACTAATTTCACAATGCATCCCTTTCTGGAAACTGACCACCATCTCCAGACAAGTTTTGGCCCACTTGAGGACGATGTGCAGTGAGGGTTTTGTGTCCTCTGCTTCACCTTTTGATGTCAGAGGGCCAAAAATGCCACCCTCAGGTCATGTTAATGTTGCCATTTTTTTTTAACATGCTGTCCATGAAGAGACATGAAGCTTATATGTGCATGTTTCTCCTTTCATTAATATTCATGACTCCTCCTACAGCTTGTTGAAGTTGTATATGGCCAAGCCAGTCAACATCAATTCCTGTTCCCTTTACCCCTCCCTCAAAGTGCTTGCTCCTGGCTTCTGCCAGAGGCTATGCTTCCCAACCTGCGGGATGACCAGCCTGGAGGCTGCCGCCCTTTATGAGAAAGGAAGTTCTTGTTTCCAAGTTTATGAACCTCATGATTCTTCACTTGACAAAAGTATTATGAAAAATTCAGGGTGGAGTTAAAATGTTTAAGTCACTGAATAACTAAAGCATGAATAAACATTGATAACCCTCTTCTCCATATTTTTGTTAGATCTCATGTTCCAGTAAGTAAATAGGTTACCACGCCAGGCATAATTGATGAAAAATTGCAGTAGAAGGCAGAAATCACTTTGTTTCTTTTGCCTACTTTAACCTCTCTTTTAGAGTTTCTAACCTAGTAAAGACTAGCAAGGTTATTTTTTTTTTATTTACCAAAACTTGTGATAAAAATGAGTAGTCAACTTAAAATTTTCCATTACATAATTTATTTAGGTTTCTGAAAAATATTTTACCCTTTATAACTTCACTCATGTCTGTTCATATACATTTGATTCTCACAGAAACTGGCTTCCTTTGATATGTAATTTGAGTTTGTTGGCTCGTTCCTTTAATCTTGCAACGAAACTTTTCATACTAGTGAGGAAAATCAGAATTGACATTTCTTGAAAATAAATAGCTCCTAGTGTTATCTTTAAAAAGAACCTCTACAGTTAACCATTGACCAATAATGAAAAAAGTTATAATCTAGGTTTCTTGCTAAAGCTATAAATGTGTTCAGATCTTAGGGGATAAATGCTACATATCAAATGTGGAGACCATTTTGTTTTCTTTGCTATACTACTCAAACCCTTACGGCATTTTTATTATTATCCTCAAGAAATCATGGAGAGGTGACTGAAGACTAGAGCTGGGCAAATGTGATTTTCAAAAATGAGAAGCCAATAGATTTTACGAAATATGGATTACCATTTGATTTTCAACCTAAATAAGTTCTTCAGGTGGGCCTCTTCTGACCACTCAATCTAAAGTAACCCCCTGTAATTCCCTCATATCACCTTGGATTTTCTTTTTTATGATTACTCTTACCAGTACTCATTTTCTTGTTTTGTTTTGGTCTCTTTTTCTCACTAGTCTCATCTCTGTGAGAGGAAATGATGTCTATTCATTTCAACCAGTGTCTTTTCAGTACTTAAAGAATGCCTTTTATATGCTAGGTGCTCAACAAACTTTGAATTAATGAATTATTGAACTTGATACCAATTCCATGCAAAATTGTCAACTAGATTAAAAGGATGGTTTGTGAGCATAATTAGACATCCTCCAAAGTCCCCCAAACTCATACTTGAGTTTGCTAAGACCACATGTCAAACTAATCCAATGTTCTTTCGACAGAGCTATTATTGGTCAGGAGGCTGGTGTAGTATTGTGCATCTTGACCTCGGCAAGTATTTGACTTTCTCATAATGTCCTTGTTTATATCTGAGGTAGAAAATGTGGGCTAAATAAGAGCGCAGATAAAGAGTGTACCATCTATGTCTGGCCTGAAAAGCTAGGCTGAGCTTATATTCATATCTGGCTCTCTGGCAGTACCCCTGATCAACAAGCCTCACCAAGTTTACCAAGGGATTTGTAGATGCAGAGAAGCCATTTTTTTTTTCAAAAGATGGTCAAGTAATTCATCATTCACCATATATTTATGGAGTACCTATTTTATGCGAGGCATAGGGATAGAGGGAATAAGACCAACACAGAGCCTACTTACAGAGCTTGCAAGCAGGCAAGAAAACAAATAGGTTGAGAGAGAAGGACTAAGGAGGATTCACTCTAAGGTGATTATGGTTTACGTTGGAAGGCTTTGCTGAGGTGACATTTTACTTGATAACTAGGAAGAATAAGCTTTAACCATGTGAAATTAAGAAGGGGGGGGAAAGCAGTGTGTGCATAGACTACAAGGTGAAAAAATGTGCTATGTTCAAGGAATTGGACAAAAAAAACAATATGGCTAGAGTGAGACAGTGTCAGAACATGAGATTGGAGAGAGGCATGTAGCTGGATCATATAGCACCTTGTACACTATGGTTAGAAGTTAGAAAGGGAAGCCTTTGAATAGTTCAAGTAGTGAAATGATTGATCCAGTTCATATCATGGCTAGATATACTTATGCTATATAAGAATGTGTTGCAGAAGGTCAAGAGTAGAGGCTGAAGGCAGAAGCGAATACAGTAGTCCAGGCAAGAGATGATGGCTTACACGAAAGTGGAAGGAATAGGGCAGATTTGAGATACACTGTGAAAGTAGAATTGGCATGATAGATTGGATATGAAGAGTGAAGGAAAAGGAAAAACCAAGGATGTCACCTAGATTTTTGGCATGAATAACAATACATAATAGGTGATGACAATAGTTACAAAGTGAAGTAAAGAACAATTTTGTCTTAGATGTATTAACTTTAAGATGTCTGGGAGTTGCCTGTGGAAATGTCAAGTAAGAAGTTAGCCAAATCTAGATCTCAAGAGAGGTCAGGACTGAAGATTATGGAGTCATCAGTATTTTGATAAACCCATGGAACTAGGTGAGATGGCCTGGGGAGAGAGTAACAGTGGAGAAGAGGATTCAAATCAACTCTGAGACACTCACATACTTGGGGATTAAGCAGAGCAAGGGGAACTACTGAAGGAGTCGGAAGGAGTAAACAATCAGGTAGGAGGGAAACCAGGAGAGAGTGGCATCATGGAAGCAAAGAGGGGAGCATTACAGCAAAGGGGCCAATTAGCTCTATCAGTTGCCACTATCAGTCAAGATGGAAAGGATCTGAGACCCATTGGAAGATGAAAGTCACTGATGACTTCAGTACTCGTTTCAGTGGATTGGTGGAAATAGTCTGATTGGAATGAGTTAAGGAAAAAGAGTAGAGATAACAGCTCTTTCAAGAAATTTTGCCTTGGGCCAGGCATGGTGGCTCACACCTGTAATCCCAGCACTTTGGGAGGCCAAGGTGGGAGGATCACCTGAGGTCAGGAGTTTGAGACCAGCCTGTCTCAGGGTGAAACCCTGTCTCTACTAACTATACAAAAATTGGCCAGGCTTCGTGGAGGGTGCCTGTAGTCCCAGCTACTTGGGAGGCTGAGGCATGAGAATCGCTTGAACCCGGGAGGCAGAGGTTGCAGTGAGCCAAGATCGTGCCACTGCACTCCAGCCTTGGTGACAGAGCAAGACTCCATCTCAAAAAAAAAAAAAAAAAAAATTCTTTGCCTTGAAGAGGAGCAGAAGTACTGGTAGCTAGAACAGTCAAGAGAGGGTTTGCTTAGTTTTATTCTGTAATGGGGGCAATTAAATGTTGTTCGTGCACTGATGAGAATAAGCTGGTAAAGTAGGAGAGCATGGTGATGCGGCAGCAGCAATGGGCAATAACAGTGGGATCCTTGAGAAGGCAAGTGGGGTGAGCTTCGGAGCACAAGTGGAGGACTGGCTTCCAATGTAATGAGAGAAAGCGGAGAATAGATAGACTTGCAGGTGATTGGTAGATTTAGTGGTGGGAAGATTAGGGGGTTTCCATCTGATTCCTTCCATTTTCTCAGTGACGTATGAAGCAAAGACATAAGCGTGGCTGTATATGGGAAGTATTGGAGGTTTGAGAAGAAGGAAAGTAGTAATGGTTGTCTTCAAGAATGGCCAAGTAGATTATAGAAGGAACTATAGGATTGCTGAGGAATTTTGAGAGCCCATTTGAAAACAGTAATTACGAATTTAATGAGAAGCCAGTTGGTACAATTGTTTTTACTTTTCTTGAGCCAGGATCAGCCATTCTGGAGCAGATGCAGAGAATAAAGTATAATCAGGGCTGAGGTTTTCCAGGTGTGTAAGATGAAGAGCAAGGACACAGGCATTAAAGGTGTTTGCGAAGGAAAGATTATAGTGATTGGCCATAGAATCTAAACCAGTATGGGGAAAATGAGATATTGGGGTAAATGTTGAGGGAAAAATTATGATGAGTGGGTCTCAATAAAGCCAAAAAACATGTTCTAGTGAGAATATGCAAGTAAAGTGAACTGGAAGGATACTTCCTTTGGAAGTAAAAATGAAAAGCAAATAAAGCTATTCTACCTATAGGCCCTAAGATAAAGACATTTTTGAGAACTCTTTTTTCTTCCATACTTTCTTTTTTTTGAGACGGAGTTTCACTCTTGTTGCCCAGGCTGGATTGCGGTGTAATCTCTGCTCACTGCAACCTCTGCCTCCTGGGCTCAAGCAATTCTCCTGCCTCAGCCTCCCAAGTAGCTGGGATTACAGGCACGCACCACCACGCCCTGCTAATTTTTTGTATTTAATAGAGATGGGGGTTTCACCATGTTGGCCAGGCTGGTCTGGAACTCCTGACCTCAGGTGATCCTCCCTCCTTGGCCTCCCAAAGTGCTGGGATTATAGGCGTGAGCCACCACACCTGGCCTTTTCTTCCATATTTTCTACTTCTCTCAGTTGTTCTACTTTCTGGAATACTTCCTAGGCTTTATCTTTCAACTCTTGTATTGTGTTGTTTCCTTTTTTCTTTCTTTTGGCATTTATGTTTATTCCAAGAGCTCTACTGTGTTCTCTGATACTCTCTTAGTAATCTGTTTTTGTTTCAAGGATGCAAAAACTGCTTTAATCTCCTTGAGGATATTAATTAAGATTATTTTTTATTTTCTAGCTTATTACTTATCTGTTTCCTTCAGTGTTATTGTTCTATTTATTCATCACTTTCTCTTTTGTAATGGACATTTCCTCAAACATCTGGTCACTTTTGGTTATTCATTCATATTTAAAGGTGAAATAAGGCTGAGCACAGTAGCTTATGCCCGTAATCCTAACACTTTGGGAGGCCAAGACTGGCAGATTACTTGCGCTCAGGAGTTTAAGACCAGCCTGGGCAAAATGACAAAACCCCATCTCTACAAAAAATACAAAAATTAGCCAGGCATGGTGGCACGTGCCTGTAGTCCCAGGTAGTCGGGAAGCTGAAGCAGGAGGATTGCATGAGCCCCAAAGGTCAAGGCTGCATTGAGCCATGATCACAATACTGCAGCAACAGAGTGAGAACGTGTCTCCAAAAAACAAACAAAAAAAAAAGTGAAATAAGCTAATTGGGATCTTTCTGTATGAGATATTGGGAGAATATTCTCCATAGATGTCTAGTTTTTGCAGGTCTTACATGCAGAAGCATTAACTATCTTAGTGTAGACTATCTCTTTAAGGATGCTTGTATAGCAAACAGCCTTAGAAGACAGAGATCGCATCTTACTCCAGAGCCAAGAACAAATTTGTTTTCTATACAGTTTAATAATGTCTCCTGGGGCAAAGGTCAGGCAAGCTTACTGCCTATTATTAAAGACTCAGGTTCCCTAAGCTCATAGTTCCTCTCCTATAATGCATGTTCAGGCATCACATGCCCCTCTTTGCATTGCCCTGTAGGACTAGAGTTCAGGAAGCTGAAGAAAATGCTAACTAGTCTGGTTACTATGATTGCTATAAGTAACAAACTGTCTTTTGTCTCTGACCCAGGAGACTTGTGTTGTCTGCCAACATCCATGAAACAGGCCAACTTGTTAGCTTGCAAGTTAGGGTAAAATCTCAGACCCTTCACAGTTCTTGACAGTGAGTAGGGCTTATCTTCTGGCAAGCTTCCCTGGTACTGAAGCCCAAGAGAAATCTCTCCCATGAGTCCTCATGAAATGTAATGGGCTTCTTCCTCAACAATAGCTGTATAATTTCTATAGTGAGCTTTAAACGATCATTTCCTACAGTGTCCCTCATTATAAATGAAGAATACCAAAGCTGAATTCAGGAAAGGAAATTCAGAAGTGATCAAGACCAATAGCCCAAGGACATTGCTCTCTGATCATTTGATTGAAGCCAAAATGTAGATGTGTATCTCATAGTCAAATAAGTTTGGGGAATGCTTCATGCTCTGGCCCACTTGCTCTTTCTTTTCTTTTCTTTTCTTTCTTTCTTCTTTCTTTCTTTCTTTCTTTCTTTCTCTCTCTTTCCTTCTTTCTTTCTTTTCTCTCTCTTTCCTTCTTTCTTTCTTTTCTCTCTCTTTCTTTCTTGTTGTTTTTTTTTTTTGGAGATAGAGTCTTGCTCTGTTGCCCAGGCTGGAGTTCAGCGGGGCGATCTTGGTTCACTGCAACCTCCGTCTCCCAGGTGGAAGCTTTCTCGTGCCTCAGCCTTCCTAGTAGCTGGGACTACAGGCAAGTGCCACAATGCCTGGCTAATTTTTTGTATTTTTAGTAAAGATGGGGTTTTGCCATGTAGATCAGGCTAGTCTTGAACTCCTGGCCTCAAGTGATCACCTGCTTCAGCCCCCCAAACTACTGAGATTACAGGCAAAAGCCACCATTCCTGGCCTAGCCCTTTCTTTTCTAAAATGCACATCAGCACATTCAAGATTGTGAGAATTTCTTCTCAGCAAAAAAAAAAAAAAAAAAAAAAAGGATTTAACTTTAATATAGCCTTTCTGTATTTTACCAAAGAACTTCTTTTTTAATGTCTCCTTCACTCATATTTCAACAAAGAAGTTTTCTAGGTGTACACTGGGAGACACTGATCAGATGGGACTTTTTTTTATGAATGTTATTTCCTACAACCAAATTCTTAAAAGGAGTTGGATGATACAGTTTAAGAATATATTATTTGTCAAGAAACGAAGAATACAGATGTTCTGTGTGTATTGAAATCTAAAGGCACTTCTCTATTTTTTGAGGAGGTTGACATTTTCTTTTGAACCTTTAGGAACCTAGTCATGATATTCAATCTAATTTGAAAAGAATGCCACCACCCACTGTATAGAAGTACACTTAAAGAGAACCTAAGGGAGCAATATTTACTATTTATTGCATTAGTAACATGTAGCGTTACTGAGCGTATGGTTGTTGGGTACTTGACATATTTATACATTATCTTTAATCCTTGTACTAACTCTACTAGATAAGTATTATTTTTCAGTGAGGAAACTAATGTTAGGTAGCCTGCCTTAGGATGTAAATAGAGCTGAGATGCTTTCCCAAGAGAAATAGGATAGAATCCTTATTCCAAATCAATATTTTTACTTGCACCCCCAATCACTGCATGAAGAAGGAGGACAAAACAATGGGTAGAACCATATTTGCCGCCAGACAAACTGTGTGTTTGTTCCACCATAACGACAAATGACCATTTCAGCTTCAAAATTGTATGCATGCTATAGAACGGTTGGGTAGAAAAACTATTTCCATAAAGTGCCAGATGGTAAATATTTTGAGCTTTGTTGGCTATAAAATGATTCAGCTCTGTCACTGTAGTGCAGAAACAACCAGATATGGTAAGTAAACAAATGGGCATAGCTATGTTCCAATAAAACTTGATTTACAGAAACAGGCAATGGGCCAGATTTAGCCCACGGGCTATAGTTTGCTCACCCCCGCTCCAGTACTGCTCCAGTACATTAAGGCACTAATTTTAGCCTGAAAGGTTTGAAAGTAAGTGTTACTGGTCACCTATCACAATCATTTTTTTCAAAAAGCAACAGCTCAATAGGAAGCCCTCTGAACCAAAAAATATGATCTTCCTTTTCTTTCTCTACTCTCTTTTTTTTTTTTCTTTAAGAGACAGCATCTCACTCTGTTGCCCAGGCTGGAGTGCAGTAGTGCAATCATAGCTCACTGCAGTCTGAAATTCCTAGGCTCAAGTGATCTTCCCAAGTCAGCCTCCTGAGTAGCTGGGACTACAGGCATGCACTGCCATGGTCAGCTAATTTTTTGTAGAGACGATCTCACTATATTGCCCAGGCTGGTCTCAAACTCCTGGCCTCAAGTGATCCTCCAGCTTCAGCCTCTCAAAGTGCTGGGATTATAGGCATGAGCCCCCAGGCCTGGCCTGATAATTTTCCTTTATAGATTATTTGATATTATTTTATATCCAAATTTCACTTTCAACTGTGGCAAATCTGTTTCTTTCAAATTAACCTTCCTGCTGAGCACAACGAGAAAATCTGGACAAAATATGAAAAATAGGTTAAAAGGTGCTGAAGAGCTCTCCAGGAAGGAAGGACTTGTAGGTCTAAGACCCTGTAGTTAAAGGGAGGCCAAAGACATGAACTCAATATTTCCCCTGGGGTCGGTTGCTGATTTGAGGGGAGGATGAAAATCTGTGTGGAGCTTCCAGTCATCTCATAAGCCTACTGAATATGTTCTGTGACCACAGTGGAATTAAGTTACAAATCAATAACAAAAAAGCTACTAGAAAATACCAAATGTTGGAAATATAAGCAATGTACTTCTAAAATAAACCACAGGTTAAGGAAGAAATGACAATGGAAACTAGAAAACTTACTTATTAAATAATAAAAATATCAAACTTGTGAGACGATACTGAGCTAAAGCCATGCTTAGAGAGAAATGTACATACAGCTTTAAATACATAGATGCAAAAAGAAGAAAGGCTTAAGATCAATTATAATCCCGCATTTTGGGAGGCTGAGGTGGTTGGATCACCTGAGATCAGGAGTTCAAAGCCTGACCAACATTGTGAAACCCCATCTCTACTAAAAATACCAAAAAATAGCCAGATGTGGTGGCACATGCCTGTAATCCCAACTACTCGGGAGGCTGAGCCAGGAGAATCGCTTGAACCCGGGAGGTGGAGGTTGCAGTGAGCCAAGACCGCGCCACTGAACTCCAGCTTGGCGAGAGAGCTAGACTCCGTCTCAAAAAATAAAAAAATACAAAAAGATCAATTATCTAACGTTCATTTCAAGAAATTTGAAAACAGCAAAGTAAGCTGAAATAAAGAAGCAGTACAGATTAGATATTAGTGAAATAAAAAACTCAAACACACAGTACAGATCAACAAAGCTAAGAATTCTATTCTAGCTAAACTAATAAAATTAATTAAGCCTACCAAGACTTAGCAAGAAAAAGAAAAGGCATAAATTACCAATATGACAGATGAAAAAAAAATCTACAAACCCCAATATATTCAAAATACAATACGAAGATATTATGAATAACTTTATACATTTGAAAGTTTAGATGGAATGGATATTATATTTTGAAAATATTCCTACTTTTACAAAAAAGGAAAACTACCTACCAGAACTAACACAACGAAAAATGTAAAATCTGAGTAGTTCTATATCTAGTAAAGAAATTGAATTTGTAATTTTAAACCATGCCACAAAGAAGAAATAATGCTCAGATAGCTTCATTAGTGAATTCTACCAAGTATTTAAGGAAAAAAATAGTACCATTCTTGTACACACTTTCAAAGCATTCCATATATTCCACAGTCCTGGCCAGCAAATTCCTCACTTCAAAACCCGACAAGATCCAATTCAGAAGGAAAGTAACAGGCCAATCTCATGAACACAGATATAAAAACTCCTAAACTAAATATTAGCAATCTGAATCCAACAATGTCCGAAAAGAATAAAACAACTTTACTATGTTGAATTTATTCAAGATATTCAAGGTTGATTTACATTCAAAAATCACCATATTAACTGAACAAATATGATCATCTCAATAAATGCAGTGAAAACACTTGATAAAATTCAAAATCTATTTATAAAAAAAAAACCTCAGCAAACTAACAATAGAAACTTCCTTACTTTGATATAAGGATTATTAGCTACAAAAAACTACCCGTAGCAAACATCATACTTCAGAGTAAAATACAGAATTAGGAATGAGTCAAGGATACTTGCTGTCACCACTTTTATTCAACTTTGTCCTAGAGACCTTGTTCAGTGCAACAAGGCAAGCAAAAGAAATAAAAGCTACAGGAACTGGAAAAGGAGAAATAAGACTGTTGTTATTTACACACAACACAATTGTGTACACAAAAGTATCTTTTTAGAATCTACAGAAAAAGGCTAGGCATGGTGGCTCACGCCTATAATGCCAGCACTTCGGGAGGCCAAGGTGGGAGGATTGCTTGGGCCCAGGAGTTTGAGACCAGCCTGGGCAACATTGTAAGACTTCTGTCTCCAAAAAATTTTAAAATTAGTCAGGTGTGGTAGCACACACCTATGGTCCCAGTTAGGAGGCTGGTGTGGAAGGATCATTTCATCCTCAGATGTTTGAGGTTGCAGTGAGCCATGATCGCACCACTGCACTCCAGCCTGGGCAATTGAATGACACCCTGTCTCTAAAAAGAAAAAAAAAAAAAAAAAGATTAAAAAGAAAATCCACAGAGCAGGAGAATATATTTGTAATACATACAACCAACAAAGAAATCATATCCTTATTATACAAAGAATTCCCAAAAATTCATAAGGAGGACAAGAACCGAACAAAAAATGGGCAAAAGACTTGAATCAACACCACAGAAGAGGATAACCCAATGGCCAATAAATATATGAAAAGACACAGGAAATAAAATGATACTAATGATACATCATTAGATGTAATGTTACATTATTACAATGATGCATCATTTATAATGATGTATCATTAAAATGAAATAATAATATTCTACACCTACTTAGAGAAGCCAAACTTTAAAAGTCTGATAATATCAGATGTTGACCAGGATGTGGAGCAGGTACAACTCTTCAGACATTTCTAGTGGGAGTGGAATTTGTACAACCACATTGGAAAATTGGCAGTACCTACTAAAATTGAACTAAGCCTCCATATGACCTAGCAAAACATGCATTTCCACAGAAATGCCTACATACATTCACCAAAAAACACCCATAAATGCTCATAGCATTATTCATGAGAGCCCAAAACTGTCAATAATCTTAATATCCTTCATCAGCAAAATGAAGAATACATTGTGACACATTCATCCAGTGCAACACTATCCAGTAGTAACAGGAATGAATCTCATAAAATATTAAATAAAAGCCATATGCACAATACTACATACTACAGTATAGACTTTATGAAGTTCAAAAGCAGACAAAACTAATTCATGATATTATAACTTAATCTACAAGGATGAAGGATACTGACTCAAGTGAGCATAAATGGGTTTTGAGGGTGCTGGTCATGTTCTACTTTGGCTGGCTATATGTATGTTTTCATTTTCTGATGATTCAGCAAGCTTTACACTTTGTGTGTTATACTTCCAATAAAAAAATTATTTTAAAAAACAATTCTATCTCAACCTAGATAGCAGCATCAGTTGCCTATTAAGGACAGTCTGAACCTGACCAGTCTGAAGGTAGAACTTTGCCGTCAGCCTATAGGATAACGCCTGTGCTTCTGTTCATGGATAAGGTGTGTACAGCCATGTCCTCCAAATGTGGCATAAGATAGAGTTAAAAAAAAAAAAAGGAAACAAAGGAGATGCAAATTATGTCCCTGTTTCCTCTCGATACTACTTTATCTGTAACAAAAAACCCAAAAAGTATGTGATAACTACTAATATTAGTCATACAGTTTAGAAATTCATGTATTTTGAATACCAAATCTGCACAACTAAAGAAATTATTGTCTACCAAAGTGAGGCAAGACAGGTGTCATGTATACAGTTTAAAAGTTTTCATGTTATGTTTGGGTACTAT
Source organism: Theropithecus gelada (assembly GCF_003255815.1). Taxonomy (NCBI): domain Eukaryota; kingdom Metazoa; phylum Chordata; class Mammalia; order Primates; family Cercopithecidae; genus Theropithecus; species Theropithecus gelada. The sequence continues at coordinate 55,119,045 of NC_037686.1, forward strand.
TAGGGGATAGTATTGCACCTTGATTAATCTCTGAGTCAACACTAATTTATCATTGGTTTACCTTTGTAAAAAAAAAATATATATATATATATCTTACTACCAGGAGATATGAGAGGAAAAACAAAACATTACAGGGTGGTTGCTGGGTGTAGTAATCAAGCTTGTAATCCCAGCACTTTGGGAGGCCAAGGCAGGCAGATCACCGGAGGTCAGGAATTTGAGACCAGCCTGGCCAACATGGTAAAACCCCATCTCTACTAAAAATATAAAAATTAGCTGGGCATGGTGGCGCGCACCTATAATCCCAGCTACTCAGAGGCTGAGGCAGGATAATCACTTGAACCCAGGAGGTGAGGTTGCAGTGAGCTGAGATCGCACCATTGCACTCCAGCCTGGGAGATAAGAGCGAGACTGCATCTCAAAAAAAAAAAAGGCCGGGCGCAATGGCTCACGCCTGTAATCCCATCACTTTGGGAGGTGGAGGCAGGCAGATCACTAGGTTAAGAGATCAAGACCATCCTGGCCAACATCGTGAAACCCCGTCTCTACTAAAAATACAAAAAATTAGCTGGGTATGGTGGTTTGTGCCTGTAGTCCCAGCTACCTGGGAGGCTGAGGCAGGAGAATCACTTGAATGCAGGAGCGGGAGGCTGAGGCAGGAGAATCACTTGAACGCAGGAGGTGGAAGTTGCAGTGTGCCAAGATCACGCCACTGCACTCCAGCCTTGGAGACAAAAGCGAGACTCCATCCAAAAAAAAAAAAAAATACAGGTAGGTAATAAAAACATGTTTATTCATTAATAAGTTTTCACTATATGAAAGATTCGTAAAGTCTTACATTTGCGTAATTACGTCTTTTATGCATTCTCTCTAGCTCTGCATCCAGTAACAGCAACTATTTATATAGCATCACATGAAAAAAGGTATGTAAACTGATTAATTCTTATTCTGGCTGAGATTGATAAGCATTTCATTAACAAGATTGTGCCTATGTTTTCTGGTGCTTAAATGAAGACCTGTTAAAATGTAAGATAATCCTTGCAAGCCATCCACTAGACACACAAATTATGGCTACATTTTTATTTTACTCTTTTAATTCTGAAAACCAAAGAGTTCGTGCAGAATTGAGAAGTGGGGATTTCCAGCATGAGGTACACACTATCCATGTAGAAGAGTTTTCATATCAATCTATGATTCCTGAATAGGTATAATGTGCTCTTTTTTCCCCAGAGACAAATCAGAAAGTTCATTGTCAGCTGAATGGAAATGGAAAACATTTAGCTTTAATAAATATTAAAGCATCTATTGTTTAAAACATATTTTTATATTTGTTACACATAACCAAAATTTAATTGTATATGTGCTTATAACTCTGTGTGTGTGTGTGTGTGTGTGTGTGTGTGTGTGTGTGTGTGTGTGTGTGTGTGTTGAGACACAGTCTCGTTCTGTTGCCCAGGCTGGAGTGCAGTGGCACAATCTCGGCTCACTGCAACCTCCGCCTGCTGGGTGCAGGCAATTTTTGTGCCTCAGTCTTCCGAGTAGCTGGGATTACAGGCATGCACTACCACGTCTGGCTAATCTTTGTATTTTTAGTAGAGACGGGGTTGCACCATGTTGGCCAGGCTGGTCTCCAACTCCTGACCTCAAGTGATCCACCCACCTTGGCCTCCCAAGTCCTGGGGTCACAGGCGTGGGCCACCACACCTGGCCAAATGTTGTTTTTTAAAATCACAAACAACATTGAAACTAGTTTTTGCAAATGAGAACAATCACCTTAGCTATAATGTGTTTATTCTTCAGTGAATATAGAAAAACAGTATTTGAGATCAATTACTTCCATGTTTCTCATAATAATGCTCTATGTATAGGAAAGATAACATCCTCAAGCCTATTTTATTGGATTTTATTATCAGATTGTATTAGACATTAATATTTATAAAATATTGGAATTCTTTGAGTGATAGTTCTGTCGAGATATCTTTAAGAGTAATTTAATTTTAAAAGGTTTTACATTCTTAGTAGATTTCATGTGTTAGCATAGGGCATTCTGCTGTTCAAAAGCGCTTCCAAAATCAGCACACTCACCTCTGGGGCTTTCCAAGCAGAAGTTTTCAATCCCCTACTCTTCTTAGAAAATAGAAGGGGGTCATGTTGGAAGCGCGCCAGGAGTAAGGCTTGGTATTTTTCATGAAGTGCCACAGTGAAAGTACCTTCTCCCACAAGTCAGTTCCTTTTAGCAAAATCATAATCTCATCTAGCTTTCCTAACCATGCTTCTTCCAGAAAACCTGTCTCCTCATTGAAGATGGCGACATGCTACATTATTCAGTATTATTTTGTCTGTGCTTGGGACCTTTCCTGTACTTACCTCATTTAGAGTTTTAACATCTATTTACCAAGTTTACACAACTGCCAGTTAAAAATGCAAAAGTGCATTTTCCTCAATGTAAACAGTTTAGACACATCCAAAATAAAAGTGTGAGTTTCTCCTTTTCCTTCTGCCACTCACCTGATGTTAAAAATGTGGTGCTTAGTGAGGCAAGACTCCCACTCCCGAGTCAGAGAACCAGGATTGGAATCACAGCTCTGCCACTTATTGGCAAGTGACTCCAGGTAAGTTTTTATTTTCACTGTGCTTCAGTATCCTCATTTGTAAAATGGGAGTAATAATAGTATACTTCACATGTCTGTTGTGAGGATTAAGCAGATTTTTAAGTGTGAATATGCTCTTAGTGTTTCCTATTATCCTTTCTAGAAACTTTCTTTGCTTATATAGATAAAATCATGTTTATGGTTCTTTACATACATGGGATGATATTGCTCTGTAACTTACTTCTTTTACTTAATAATCATGAACATCTTTCCAAAACTACATAATGTTCTTAAGTAGCTGCGTTATATTCAAAACTGTGATGGGCAATAATACTTTCCACCATTTGTATATTAACAGATATTCACATTTTTTTCTTTTTCTTTTTGTGGTTTTTCAAAAATGCTACACTAAACATTCTTTTGTCTCTTTCTTTATGTATTGATATGTTTGATTCCCAGACACAGAATTGCTTCATCAAATGATATTTGCAATTTTTAATTTTTAAAATCAACACTGCCAGATCACTTTCTGAAAAGCACAAAAGCAACTGAGCAGTGCACCAATTAGGCTGTACAGTAGGGAATTTAAAAGTCAGCCAAGTAGTATGACTACAATAGCACAAAGGGAGGGAGGGAGAAAGTGGCAGAATTTTATCTGAAGGTAGACTGTGATAAATTATGGATGTGCATTGTAAACCCAGAGCTGCCACCAAAATAATAAAACAAGGATGCATATAAAATAAACTAACATGAAGAGAAAACAGAATCCTAAAAATGCTCAAACTGAAAGAAAGTAGGAAAAGAGGGGGAAAAAGGAACAAATAGAAAAATGGATGAAAAAAATAGAAAAATAGCACAATGGTAGACTTAAACGTCACCATATCTATAATCGCATTAAATGTGAACAATCTAAACACTCCAATCAAAAGGCAGAGATTGTCAAAATGGGTAAAAGGTGAAAAAAGCCAATTGTATGCTGTCACTTTAAATGATATAGATAAATTAAAAGTAAAAAGATAGAAAGAGATATATCATATAAATGCTATTCATAAGAAAGGTGAAATGGCTATATAATTAATATAAAAATGGACATGAGAAAAAGGAACACACATAACAACGATAAAAGTCTCAATTCATCAGGAAGACATAATAATTCTAAATGTTTATACCTCTAAGTAGAGCTTCAAGAATATGAAAAAACTGACAGAAATAAAAGGAAAAATAGACAAATCCAGTTATTGTTGGAAATTTCCACACTTTTTCTCAGAACAAGTAACAGAAAATCAGTATAGGTATTTCAACCTATTTGACCTAATTGACACTCATAAAATTCTTTACTGACAACAGCAAAATACATAGCTTTTTCAAGTGCACATGGAATTTTGACCAAGATATACCATGTGCTGGGCTAAAAGTAAGGCAAGTGAATAGTTCTGGCAATCCAGGAATTCAAAACAGGTTATATTCTATTGGCATGGGACAAGTATCTTCATATAAACAGTTACCTTATGATATGGTTTGGCTCTGTCCCCACCCCAAATCTCATCTTGAATTCCCATGCGTTGCGGGAGGGACCTGGTGGGAGGTAATTGAATCATGGTTGCAGGTCTTTCCCGTGCTGTTCTTGTGAAGTGAGTAAGTATCATGAGATCTGACGGTTTTAAAAACCGGAGTTTCCTTGCACAAGCTCTCTCTTTGCCTGCTGCTATCCATGTAAGATGTGACTTGCTCCTCCTTGCCTTTCACCATGATTGTGAGGCCTCCCCAGCCACGTGGAACTGTAAGTCCATTAAACCTCTTTCTTTTGTAAATTGCCCAGTCTTGGGTATGTCTTTATCAGCAGCATGAAAACAGACTAATACACGATACAAAGGAGGAATTATACGTATGGATCCAACATCAACCTAGAATGTGAGGAAAAACACAATCCTAAGCAAGTAATGACAAAAGCAATAGGATGCTATGGAGATGGAGCAGGAACCCATCTTAGGAGCCTGTGGAGCACCCCTAAGCATGGAAATAAAGGAAAATCTTGAGTTCCTTCAAGGGAAATTCCAGGTACCTAGCTAGCTCTAAGAAGTAAATAAGCAACTTGATAAGCAAGAAGGTAATTGTAGCTTAAAACAATAACCAAGGAAGTTAGATTCCCTATAGAAACTAAAGATAACATGTTAACATATGTCCTTGAGTTGTTTCTGAGAAACCCAGACCCCCACCAAAACAGATCCACCCGCGTGCAGACCTCAGACAAGGGGGAAATGAGGACTGAACCGACCACCATTCTTTCTCCTAAATTTTTTCCTGAAGGGCCAGGAGGAAGTCACACCCAGGAGCCAGAGCTAACATTCTTTTTTGCTGACCCCAAATATTTAACAAAGCTTCTCTTCCTTCACTGATGGCAAGTCAGAAAATCTTTGAATGTATAACCTATAAGCACCCTCACTTTAAAGATTTTCAAGATATCCCAGCTTGTTAGACCAAACCAATGTGCAACCTCCATGTATTATGATTTTCCCTGTAACTTCCGCTTTCTTGAAATTAACCCTGCGTTTAAAAATCCTTACTTGCAAGACAACCGAAGGTCAGGATTTAAGCATGAGCTGCCCCGTTCTCCTTGCTTGGCGCTCTGCCGATAAGCGCCCTCTTTTCTCTCACTGCAAACCTTGGTGCGGATGGCGTGGCCTTACTGCACCAGAACAACGGACCTCAGTCTTTAGGTAACACTGTGCGCCAGACATCTGGCCAGTCTATATCCGAAAGGGCCCCTGTGGTGATGGGGGCTGGGGGACGCCTCAAGGCTGGTGGAGCCTGGTGCCATTCTGGAATTTGGTGGGTGCAGGGCGGGTGAGGGGCGGAGGCAGAGGATCTGGAGGAGAATAAGAGATAGTGGATGCTGGCCCCAAAATTTTGAAGCAAAGAACAGCAGTATTTTACGAAGCTTGGCGGATGGTGTATTGTGCTGATGCCTTAACTGCGGTTGATGAAATCTCCAGGAAGGATCCTCCTCCCGTTCATTCTCGATGGTGGCGCATCCACTTTTGGAAGGCCGGGCCTGGAAGTGTGGGCGCACGGGGTCGGAGCAGGGCCACCCCGATGCCCCCATTCCTTCCCGGGAGGCGGGGCCCATAGGCCGGGGGTGCGGCAAGGCAGGAGCCAGTGCCGTGAAGGGCAACGCAGAGCCGGTCTCCCGCCAACCTGTGGGCAGCCGGAGCACCCGGGCCCGGGACGGGGACCGGACCAAGGAGGCACCGGGTGCGGCGAACACATCCGGGGACCCTCTCCCACCTGGGCCCCGCGTCCCACCGCGCGCCAAGGCAGCTCCGGCACCACCTGGCTGGCACGGCCCGGCCCGGCCGGAGGGGGGCGCAGGAGGGCGGCGCGGGGACAGGTGCGGGGCGGGGCACGGGGGCGGGACCACCCAGGCCTACAGCAGCCGCGCCCGCTGGGCCACAGAGGCCGCTGAGGCCGCGGCGCCCGCCAGCCTGCCCCGCGCCATGGCCCTGCGCGCCCGGCGGCGCCGCCCGCTGTCCGCGCTGCTGCTGCTCTGCGCGCTGCTCGCCCGGCTGCAGGTAAGGAGCGCCGGCGCCTGCCGGGCCCCGCGACCCGACGCCTCCTCGGGACCCGGGAAGGGCCGGGACCGGCGGCATCCTGGTTCCTCCGCATTCCGAGAGGAGCCGGAGTTTTGGGGAGCGGAGGCCATGGGATGCTGGGGAGGCGCTTCCAGAGTTGGACGGCGGAGGGCGGGAAAGGGCAAGTGGAGGGAAACTGGGGCGCAGAAGGAGCAGGTTGGCGGGACCCCAGCACCTGAAACGGGCTCTTCCAAAAGCCCCTTTTAGTCGCAGCCTTTGATGCTGTCGTTTTCTCCAAACACTTCTTGAGCACCTACTAAGCGCCTGCGCCGGGCGGTGCTGCGGGAGACAGCGGCGTGGGGACCGCACCCGCGGGAGATAACCGTTCCCGACACGATTCCTCCCAGGTGGCCGCCGTCCCATATTTCCACCTGGAAAGAGACCTGATTCCCTCCGTCCCTGAACTGCGGGCTTGCCTTGCCCCTGAGCCCCTTTGGTGACACCCCTGTCCGCTCGCCTGGAGTCTCCACACGGCGGGGAGAGGCTGCGCGCGCGCTCGGGCGATGCTGGACTTGCCCCTCGCAGACCCGAGTAGCTTCCCGGTGCTCTGGGAACAGATTTCTCAGTACAAGTTAGTAAGCGAATGCAGCCAGGCACGGACTTTCTGCCTCCCAGAGGAGGGCCGCAGAGGGAAGCACACCCAGCACAACAAACACTTTAAAAATCGTTGATACGAACTTGAAAGCTCTCACAGGGCAGGGCGAGTGGTGGTTTTCTTGGTTTCGGCAGGGTCAGATTTCCCCTCTGTTAACACTAGCTTAGGCTGCTGCCGTCCCTCCGCAGCCGTGCGCGGAACCCGGAGAGGAGTGGGGACGGGCGCGTGGAGAACCGTGTTTGGGTGAGAAGAGAGGGGGAAAGCCTTGACAGAAATAATGGGGGCGCAGTGAAGGCTGAAGCAAAAGATTCTAAGGAAGATTCAGTCTCGATAGTGTGGGTCTCTCAGTATGGTTGAGGGAAACGGAGGCGGAAAAATCTAAAGGATTTTTTCATTTTAAGTACTTCAGGTGTTGCTTAATTAAGTGTTCAACAGGTTAAACGGGGTGCTACCTTATTTGAACCAAAGGACCAGGGTTTCAGCGAACAGCTAGCCACGTAAGAAAAACCTGCCTGACCACGCAGTTGCAGAGTTATCTCTCACTGCTGTTGCAAAATGACATACATTCATATGCGCATAAAAGGCGTTCCGTTCTAATATGAACAACAAATGCTATCAAAATAAGTTTATTTTTCAGGGAGACCTTTCAACAAGTGCTGTTTCCTCTCTTTTTCCCTTTAAAACCCCTTTCATTATGCATGTTTAGAAATGTATCTAAACTTTTGCATTGGTCAGTTCCAATTCTAGGGGAGCGAACCTTCTAGGAACCTTATGAATTCCTTGGCTGGGCTACGAATTCAATTGACATAAGACAGATTAACAGGAGAAAAACTGTGCTTAATTACATACATAGGCTCAGGACTCCTACAAAATAAGAGGTTTGAGGAATGGTCAGATGATTGAAGCTCATTATAGCATCCATAGGGGTTTCTGCAGGGTGCTGCAAAACAGGTTTTGGGAGGGTTTGGGGAGGAAGTATACGGTGAGTAAAGGACATCTTGTCAGGCACATAGAAGATTCTCAGGCAATAAAAATGGTCTCTGACCAGTCCCTTGGGAGAATAGGTGAGAGTCTGTGTGGGCTGGTTTCAGCCTTCGCTCTCCTCTCCTGTAATCTGAGTTAATTTTCTCTGGGTGAGAATCTTCTTTGGGTGAGAAGATTCCCACGGCGGAGTTTCGAGACATTTGAGTTCGTTTTGGAGGATCTTTGTTTGACCAGAGTTCAGAGAAACCTCTGCCTGTGGCCACTACCATCTGCCCTCAGTTCAAAATAATCAGCACACCATAGTGGCATATTTTGGGGTGGCATTTCCTGAACTCCTTCACAATCAAGTGACATTGGAATGCTTTTCTGCTTATTTTACTTGGTGCTCAACCTTCCCAGTAGAAATGCATTTTCTTTCAAAGATGAGACTAGATGCAGCCTTAAAATAATATTTCCTAGAGATACTGTGGTTATCTAGGAAAAAGCACTCTCTGTATTCAATGACTGCTTCGTTGACCAGCCTATTCTATTAGCTCAAAATTTAAGAATGATATTGACAGTTCATTGAGGATGTTAATGATCAAACACCAGGCAAAGCTGCAGGAACTGCTTAGTGGGGGAATTGGTTTTGCAAAATAGTTGGCAGAAATGGCTTCCAGAAAATGCCTTATCTGTAGGGATTGTATTTAGTTTCATTTATATTATATTAAATAGGTTCAGACTTACCTGAAAGGCTACAAGTTTTGCTCTTTAAAACATTTATATGATTATATCTCTGCTTGCTTGTATTTGTGAGGGAATTTGTTTTCAGATAGAATAAAACTATTTGCCTACAGATAAAAACATTTTGAATTTTTGTGTAGCTACTCCTGCTGTTTATTCCAAGCAACAAAATATAGATGCACATTGTTTTCATTAAGGTAATGGATTGTACACGGTCATGTTTATCTGGGGTTATAAGATGCAAGAGCAGGTGTGTGCATATGCAGGGCAACAGACATTGGTGGTGTAAAACACTGTGCTAATGAGGAACAAGGGGAAGGCGCATGGGTCACAGTCTAGTGGAAAGCGCCAGATGGGAAAAGCTGTGATGATAAGAGGGTAGCATATAAAAAAGTACAGAGGGTGGCAGAGGGAAGGAGAGAGGGAGGGAGGGAGGGAGGACCGCTGGAAGAATCCCTAAGGACTTCGGGATGAAGAGGTTTCCCAAGTGGTCTTGGAAAGATGTGTGGGAAACCAGAGGTCAGCAAAGAAATGATTCTAGGAGGTGGGAAGAAAGCTCCCTATGTTGGGAGGATGGTGTGAGTGGTTTAGACCTAAAAGAATCTTTACAGGAGGAAAAAAAAAAAACCATATATTTTTACGACCTTACAGATAGCACAAATCACCTACTTCAGGAAACCCCCACCAAACAAATTGGGCATTGAACTTTTATAGTTTTGAGATAACTCTTGGATGGCCCTTACTGAGGTGGTAAAGTCGACTAATCAGATACAGGCCACAGGGCCCTAGAGCGTCCATGGGGAGACCCCTCCGAAGAAATCCCCCAGGGTGCGGCTCTGGGTCGTAGGGTGGGTGGGTGCTCTGTGCCACCGTTCCTCCTGCCCCCCATCCCATCTGAGAGGGGAGACATGGATATGAGCAGTAATGCCTTGTTTGGAGAGCACAGACACAGATCTGTGGGCTTGCGGTTCATTTTGCTGATAAATATTTCAAATGCCTCCCCTGTTATTTCCTTTCTACCACTTCCCCCTAAAATGGCAAACCTGTAATAAGAACATACTCTGTGTGTTGATAAGGAAATAGCTTGCTTTTTCAGTTATCTACCAGAACTTCTTATACCAGGAAAACTGAAACAATAAAAATGTGCCTTTGGAAGTCAATAAATCAGTGTTTTATGAGGACATGAAAAGGGGAGTTCCAAACTAGGGCCTCCTCTGCAAAGAGTGTTGTTTTAAGAAGGGGTAGTATGGACTCCATCTGCCATGTCAGTATTAAAATTTCCCCCATTGTATTTTCCTATTTTTGAAGTTCATGGAAAAAAAATAAAAGTGTTTTTCCCACACACTGCATCCAGTGGTCTCTAGGAATGTTGTCTAGGCCATTTTTTGGTTTGTTTTTTGGTTTTTTGGCTGATGTGAGTCTGCAGCCCATCCTGATGGTGCGCAGCTGTCCGGGTGGTTCACTCCCTGGGGCATCTGCTCCCTGGCCAGGTGGCCCGTGGCCTGTCTGCTGTCTCCTCACAGTGTCTTGGCCTTAGTCCGCAGGGAAGCACACCTGCCTCTGAGCACGCGGGCTGCTGACTCCAGCTAAGTGCACCCCAGGACTGGCGTGGGTAGGAGTCTGCCCAGCAGGTGATTTTTCCTCTGAGCACCCTTTCATTCTCTACCCAGATTGTGGGAAGGCCTTTCTGTGTATTTCCCTCTAGTTGCAGTGTGTGGGCTTCCTATGGTGTCCACTGCTGGAAACACAGTTTAAGTTCAGCTCACCCTTTCTGCCCCAAAACACGTAGCATGAAAGAACCAAGAAGGAGCCGTGGGTTTTGGCAAAATGGCCTTGATCCCTCTGAAGTTCTTAGTGAACTTTTGAGGTTTAAAACTGAGTGGGCGTGGAGCAAGATTACGCACAGCCCCATATCTCTGTCCTGATTCTGAGAGACGCTCTATTTCCTGCCAGTGAGACTGACCTGGCAGCGCTCCCCGGGCAGGCTGCCTGTCTGCCTCGGTCACCAGAAGCTCCTTGTCAGAGGGCTGACTGGTGCTGCTGTTCTTACTGCGTCGCGTTCCAGTCACAGTGCGCTCTCACACCAAGAAGCCCAGAGCAGCCCCAGGCAGCAGTGGGAAGTACATTCTTTAGGGCCGTGTGATGATAACTTTATATGTGTATTCGTTTTGTGAGCCACCCTCGACTTTTAGCCTTTGAGTGCTTTGGGTCACCGCATGCAGGCCACAGCATTCAATAATGAGAAAATAGACCTGAATTTGTGTTCAACGCGTTCAGTGACTGCAACAAATGGAGTGCCCACAACCGTAGCACACTCTGCAATGGGCTAAGCAAACAAGAGACCAAAATCCGCAGCCCCTGTCTTCAGGAGATTTGCAGTCCAGGCGTGTGCGGACCACTAACAGACAGCAGGACCCGGTGTTCTGGGGAGGGTTTTCAACTTGTGGGCACACAGGACAGAGGGCCTTCACCTGCAAGCATCAGAGGACTTCCCATCCTTCCTGCGTGGTCACATGTGTCTAAAGCACTGCAGACAGCATGAGAGAGCAGCACTTAGGCTGGGGGTTCCAGAATGACAGTGCTTTGTCTGGCGGGGAGAACGGCAGGGATTCGTATCAGAGTGGAGTGTTTGCAGGGAACTGAAGGAAAGACAGGACTTCTGGACTCAGGGGTGTAAGGAGAGAGGAAGGCAAAAGCCAGCACTCAAAGCCTTGAGGTACAAGTAAATAGTTCAGATTTAATCTTGAGCTGTGAGCTGGAGAGGACCATGACCAGTTTTGTGTGTTAGGGGAAGAGTGTCTGGGTGGGCCAGGGGGCCAGTAAGGAGCCCACTGCTTTGGTTTGGGAAAGGGCCTGAATCAGGTCAGGGCAGTGGCGAGAGAAGAAGAAGCTGATCCAGGGGCGATTTCAGAGCCAATGGGGCTGTGCAGGGGCCGAAGGCGCAGGGGCAAAGGACGGATGTGGCTGGTTATTAGAAAAAAAAGACATGACAAGCTGGTCTGAGTGCAGCGGTGTTTACAACTAATTGATCACAACCAGTTAACAGATTTCTTTGCTCCTCCTCCACTCCCACTGCTTCACTTAACTAGTAAAAAAATAAAATAAGGCCAGGTGTGGTGGCTCATGCCTGCAATCCCAGCACTTTGGGAGGCCAAGGTGGCGGATCATGAGGTCAGGAGTTTGAGACCAGCCCGACCAACATGGTGAAACCCTATCTCTAGTCAAAATAAAAATAGTAGCCCGGCACGCCTGTAATCCCAGCTGCTCAGGAGGCTGAGGCAGGAGAATCACTTGTACCCGGGAGGCGGAGGTTACAGTGAGCCGAGATGGTGCCACTGCACGCCAGCCTGGGTGACAGAGCGAGACTCCATCTCAAAATAAATAAATAAACAATAAAAAAGACATGGCAGATGTCAGGACAAAATAGCTGGCTGTTTGGATTATATTTTTCACTTTGTTAAGGAAATTACTGTCTTAGTCCAAATCAAAATGTTGTTCTGGTTCAAGTGAAGAAGTGGTGGTGTTTTTCCCAAACCAAAAAGAAGGATTATGTTTAGGCTCTTGAATCCCACCTTTTTTGGGTTCTCTTATTGGGAGGCAGAGACAAAGTTCCTTAGACCCTGTAGAGGCAAACACGCTAAAAGCCCTGTGGCATTGTGCGCTCCAGGAAACTTGCAGGCTCTGGAATCTAGAGAGCCATTTCCAGACCTAGAGATGTCTTAGAATGAGAAGTTCAGCGTAGAGACAGAGCTCTTAACACACACTGAAGAGAGATAAACAGCCAGTGATCCCCAGAGAGTCACATCAGAGCAAAGGCAGGTGCGACCTGACCTGTGGTCTTCCCACACTGGCCTCAAATATGTCACCTAACCCCAAAAGAAGCAGTGTTTATGTTGGACCCATAGCTGTGCAAAAACTGCTTGCATGATACACATTTTCCTGGCACACTGCCGCTGCCTAAGATGAGTGTTTCCCTTCCTCTGTGTCCAGTGCCTTTTAGACTTCCCCACACCCCAAAAAAAATCCTAACCCAGCAGGTGACACAGAGGCCCCGTCTGGCACCAGCAGAGGGACAGAGCTGCCAGATTTCCAAGTGTCAGGAAGACCTGACTGCAAAAACCACCCTTTTAGTTCATCAAAGTAATAATAACTTACTGCATTTCCTGTTAAGAGTGTTGAGAGTACAAGAGCCACTTCCTCAAGCTATCAGAAATTTGAAGACTTTCCATGAAAAATGAGGAAGAAAAACTCTGTTTAGCTCTTGGTGAATGTGACGGCTAAGCTGGGCAATGGGGAAAGGTGGTGCAGCATTGCCAAAAATCTTACTGGCACCACTGTGTTGGCTGGTTTGGGGTTCGCATCACATCCCACAGATGGGAAATGAACCACCTCCCTAAAGTATTGACTTTTTAAAAATATGTATTACTTACCTAATGTAGTTAGCACCTAACTTAATAGTGTATCACGTATTTGCCAGCACAAACAGCTGGCAAATTCATAGCCAGTAAAAGAGACTTTTAAAGGCCCCTATCTTCTCTCAACTTCATAGTCAGATATACAAGCAGGATCACATCTAACACTTTCATAGTAACTGAGAATCGATTCCATTTTTAAAGCTTAGTAGAGATTATTCACTTCCCCCCTTGCTAACCCGTTTCCTTGCTGAATAATTCCTAATGTCAGGAACTTCCCTCTAACAGACCTAAATCTAACATGTCACAATTTGACCCCATTTCCTCAAATTTGTTCTTTAATGGGGTAAAGACCGGTTGGTCAATGTCTTCTTTATTTTAATATTTCTATTGCTGAAGATTGTTAGCCCACAACTTCCCCTTCCCCAGGGTTTTCATTACAGTTCCTTTAACCTCTTTGTAAGCTTTTTTTTTTTTTCTTTTCAATTCAACGATACTGTTTTGGATTTACTGGCAAAGCCAACAGCCCCAAACCAAACAAAAACCCAGCAGGTATTTTGGGAACATCAGACTTAGGACGTTGCTGCCTCTGACCTCAGAGAGCCTGAGATCTGAAGGGGAAGGTCGGATGTCCCATGTCCCATTGTTCGTTCCCACGTAGCCCCACAGGAGGAGCATGTGAGATGCCTCTAGGACGCAGGCATGGGAAGGATGAGTTCCGAGTGGAGAATCAGGCAGGGGGTGTTCGATCTGGTCCTGGAAGGATGGGTGTGATTCTGAGAGGAAAACAGAGCTGGAGGGAGAAGGGCAGAGGTGGTGACAGGCATGAGAAAATCATATCCCGCCCCAATGTATGGAGCCCAGGGCCGATGACAGGGACCAGGGAAGGATAAAGCCAGCTGGGAAAGTCATGGGGGTCTGGGTCACAAAGGACTTGCGAATAAGCCTCCAGAACTGGGACTCTGCCCTGAAGTCAGGAGTTCTCCAACTGTAGTGTCTGGGCCCAGCATCAGTCTCACCTGGGAACTTGTTAGAAATGCACATTCTTACGCCCCCCACCTACTGAATCAGAAACTCTGGGGGTGGAGGGCCAGCAGTGTGTGGCTTCACAACCTCTTAGCTGATTCTGACACATGCTCAAGTTTGAGAACAGCTGCTAGAGACCCCGGGATTCCATGAAAAGGTTTGCACTCAGCTCTGACAATATTAGAAGATTAATGTATTACAAGTACCAGCCATTTGTTGAACCCCTCCTGTGTGCCAGGCATGTGCTTCACATGGATTATGTCTAATGCTTATTCCACCTTGCTAGTAAGTTGAGAAAACTGAGGCACAGAGAGGCTGATTAACTTGCCTGAGTTTGCACAGCTAGTGAATGGCACAGCTGGAGCTCCTATCAAGCAGTGCTCCAGTGACTGGTCTTAACTCCTCAGGTGAACTGCTTGTATAGTCAACTCTATGATGGGGTAGGGAGTAGAGAAAGGGACCTTCCAGAATGCTGGGACAGAAAGCTTTTTGGTATTTGGGGAGACCTTTGCAAATGCGTGCCCAGTCTGCATTTGTGGAGGTCTGTCTTGTCTGCTCAAGTAGGTACTCACTGAGGGCTTTCTAGAACTATTTCTTTTTCTTTTTTTTTTTTTTTAGAAGGAGTCTTGCTCTATTGCCCAGGCTGGAATGCAGTGGTGCCATCTTGGCTCACTGCAACCTCCACCTCCCACGTTCAAGCAATTCTCCCTGCCTCAGCCTCCTGAGTAGCTGGGATTACAGGTGCCCATCACCATGCCAGGCTGATTTTTGTATTTTTAGTAGAGATGAGTTTTTGACATGTTGGTCAGGCTAGTCTCGAACTCCTGACCTCAGGTGATCCACCCATCTCGGCCTCCCACGGTGCTGGGATTACAGGCGTGAGCCACCGCGCCTGGCCTCTAGAACTATTCTTAAGCAGAAATGGCAATGCTGTGTCTTTAAGGCTAATCCAGATAAAAGACAGGCACTCCGGGCACCCTTGGCACAGGGTCCATGTGCCAGTTGATCCCTGACTCAGGAGGAAAAGAAGTGTATGTCTTGAATCACCACCACTTCCTGAAGCCAAGGCAGCACTGGCTCGTCTGTGCCCCACACCCCAGAGGGAGACTGTACTGTACCACTGTGCTGTAGCCCTGGGTGCACCGGCTCAGAGGGCCGCATCTCTCCATGCGTGTTCATCCCACTCCTGCCACCTGCCAGGCCCGTGTAGGGTGGGAGGAGGGAGAAGGATGGCCTCAGAGCCTCAGGGCAGCAGACAGTGGTAGGTTAAACCTTTACCCTCATAAGCTTTTGGAAGTAGGTAGATACTTTTAAAGGTCCTTTATGTCTTTGTCTTACTATAATTATAGCTAATCTGGGGACTCTTCCCTTGGTGAGAATAACCTGGGCTCCTCTTTTGACATATCTCTACTGTGGAACCAATCAAAATCATTTTCTATTACTAACATTTTTTGATCCCTTAAAAGCCACTTTCTAAGTAGTAAGAGAAAAGCTGAAATAAGAAAGAGGGTCAGAACACACATGGCCTCTGGGTCACGGTCAGTCTCAAGCTTTTACTTGGAGTGAGATCAGGAGACACTAGCAGGGTTTAGGGGGAGAATGACAACATGGTGTTACTAATGCACGATGGCCAGAAATCTAGCAGCAGACCCCAAAACCTGTGACGATGGACTGTGAGATCGAGGGGGCAGTTAAATTCAGTGAAAACACAGCTGGAACCTCTGTCTTAAGCCTTAACCTATTAATTTCTGTGGGTCACAAGGTTTAAAAGTGAAAAATCGCCCCTTTCTAATAGGCTGCAGTTTCTGTGCTCCAGTTGTGTCCAGTTGGGGGTCCCTGTGACCAGGCCACTGGGGTCGGATTTTTTTTTTCTTTTTTCTTTTTTCTTTTTTTTTTTGTCACCCAGGCTGGAGCACAGTGGCGCGATCTCAGCTCACTGCAGCCTCGCTTCTCGGGTTCAAGCAATTCTCCTGCCTCAGCCTCCGAAGTAGCTGGGATTAGAGACGCCTACCACCACATTTGGCTAACTTTTTTTTTGTATTTGTAGTACAGACAGGGTTTTACCATATTGGCCAGTCAGGTCTCAAACTCCTAACCTCAGGTGATCCACCTGCCTTGGCCTCCCAAAGTGCTAGGATTACAGGCGTGAGCCACCGCGCCTGGTCTGGGGTCCGATTTCTATGTAAAATTGCAAATAACCAAAGCATCAGAATGCATAACCAATCATCTTAACTGTGTGGGGCAGTCCTTATAGGTAAGGGGACTCAAGGCGGTGGGTACCCACTCCTCTGCACCCAAGGGGTGAGGTCACACAGAAGAGGCCTTGTGGGAGGCTCTCCATTTCCTGGCATAAGTGACGGGCACAAAGAGGCTGAAGCAGCTGTGTCTCCTGTTAGGCAGCCCCGTGTTCAGTCCTTATTAGAAAGGAGAGTTCCAGCCCAGAAAGATTGCTAATCTTGATTTTGCGACCCCCTTCCCCCAGGGTATCTCGGATTTTGTCCCAAATTAGTGGAGTCTTTCCCAGTGCGTGCTTGAGAGTGTGAATTTGATTCAGTGCTAGAAGGAAATTGTTACAATCTTCTGTAAAGGGAAGTTTTGAGGTTACAGTGGTCTTTTGGGAAAATTTATTCATTAATTTATCAAGTATTTAAATATTTGCTACATGCCTAGCACTGTTCCAATCTCCTTATCACCAGCCATCTCAGCAAGTTGATTAATCTGTCTTGGGAGGATGCAGGAAGAGAAGGGAAGTCAGGTTTCCAAGCACAGTGCCTGGCACATAGTAGATATTTCACTAGGGCCAGTTCTTCCTCTGCCCCCGTTCATCAATAGATAAATAGATAAAAGGTATCCAGGGATGGAAGAGGTGGTTCTCAATGTCTATTGTATAGTCAGATATGACTGTGCAGTGTTTGGGAATAGGAGAAAGTCCTGGCTTTTGGTTTTCAATGAAATCTCTAGCCTTGCTCCTCAGAGACCAGCACTGACATTGCCTGGGAGCTTGTTAGGAATACAGTCTCAGGCTCTGTTCCAGACCCAGTGAATCAGAACCTGCATTTTAATAAAATTTTCAGGTTATTCTGTGCACATTGGAGAAGCACTGGATTTCACCCTGAAGGCTGGGCAGTGAAGGAAGGGAGGGCGGCAGGTAAGGGGAATACTTCCTCCTTCAGTCACTTTGGGGACTCCTGGCCTGAGCAGTTCGTGCACCCCCAGCATGGAGGCAGAGCCTAGAGGGACATGGTTTCTAGCCGGCTGCACTCTCGGAAGTGACACAGGGCTTGCTGGCTTCTACTACAGTAAAGAAGAGAAAGCAGTTCTTATCTGAAATGAATACAAAGTTAAAAACAAGAATGACAATTTAAAAAGGCTTTCACACTGGGAGAATAAAGGGGCATTCACTGGAGCCTGTGGAAATAGGGGTGCATGGGAACATAAGGACAAGTCAAAGCCATCCTAATTACTGTATTGAGGAAAGAACCGGCCTAGCCCTCGGATTCCAGGTAGCCCAGGGCTGCAGACTCTTCACTCTTATCTCTCTGGAAGACAAAGAAACTTGCAATTAAAGTTTTGAAATGCAAGCTTGTTTCTTCATTTTCCCTTGGGCCGTATGTTTTCTTTTCAAGGAGCAGAGATAATAAATGCATTGTGAGGGGAGTAAGGCAGAGGGCTGAGTAAAAATCAACAGACCTTTGATGGGCGCCTGAGTCAGTGCTGTGCGCTTTGTTTCCTTTAAGAAGCACATCTGGAATGAAGGTGGTTGGGGGGGAAATGCTGATGGGTCCAATAACAAGCAACTTTCAAGATGGTATATAAAGTCAATTGTGCAAAGTTTGCTAAATCAGAATGGTGAATATATCAGGACTTCTAATCACAGTTACCCTATATTTTTAAGGTTTTTTTGTTTTTTAATCAAACCTGACCTAAGTTAGATATTTTTTTCTGTGCATACTATATATTCCAAAAAAAAGAACTTGTGACAAAATGGTTAAGATGGCAAATTTTTATGTTATGTGTATTTTATCACAGTTAATAATATGTTTTAAAAATCTAGTGGCAAATGTGGTAATTCCTGACTGCTAATGAAAATAGCATGAAGTGCCTAGTATTTAAACCTTTATGGAGTAATGGCAATGTCCAATATGATCAATACCACACAATCCTGCCAGTATGGCTATATATAAACTCACAATGTGTATAAATTAGTAATCAGTTATGTGACCTTATACCCTACCCACCTTGCACTGCGCTTAATCACATGGGCTATCTTGCTGTTTCTCCATCAAGCCATGCACACTCCCTCCAAGGGCCTTGGCAAATATGTCCACCTGTAATCCTCCTCCTGGCATGTGCTGTAAATTTGGCTTGTCCCCTGGCTTTAAGCAGGACTCCACTCAGATGTCATCTTCTCAAAGAGGCTTCCTATAATCATACCATCACCTTACATAGATTGTTTCATTTTTTTCATGACAATTGTTGCAACCAGATTTCCTTATCTGTTTACTTACAGTTGTTGTTCTCCCCTGGACTATAAGCCAGGACTCTCTCGGTTGAGTATCTATCCCCTGTATCCAGAGGATCTGAAATTGTCCCTGGCGCATAGTATGTGTTCACATAATTGAGGAATAAATGAATGTATATCTAATTGGTCGACTTTTAGGTTGTGAACTCAATCAGTGTTGTCAGCAGCTAAATCAAATTCTGTGAACAGAACTAGGCAAAATTAAATTACCCTATAAAAACGGGCAAAGGACTTGAATAGACATTTCTCCAGGGAAGACACACAGGTGGCCAAGAAGCACAAGAAAAGATGCTCCACATCGTTAGTCAATAGGAAAATGCAAACTAGAACCACGAAGAGATACTGCTTCACACACACCAGGATGGCTATTATTTTAAAAACCAAAAACGAAACAAAACCAGAAAATAACATGTGTTGTTGAAGAAGTGGAGAAGCTGGAACCCTCATGCAGTGCTGCTGGGAATGTACAATGCTGCCGCCTCTGCAGGAAACAGTTGAGAGGTGGGTGCCTCGAAAAGCTAAACGTAGAATTACCATAGGATTCCCAGGTATAGACCAAAAAGAACTGAAAACAGGGACTCAGATACTTGTGTGCCAGTGTTCACTGCAGGATAATTCACTGTAGCCAAAAGGTAGAAACAATCTAAGTGTCCATCAATGGATGAATGGATAAACAAGATGTGGTCTATACATGTGGTGAAATATTATCCAGCCATAAAAAGGAATGGCGTCCTGGTGCATAATACAATATGGGTGAACCTTGGAGACATTATGCTAAGCGAAATAAACCAGACACAAAGAGAAAAATACTGTGTGGTTCCACTTATATGAGGTAAAGAGAGTGGTCAGACCCAGAGACAGACAGCAGAAAGGTGATTTCCAGGGGCTTGAGGGAGGGGGAATGGAGAGTTACTAGTTAACGGTTACAGAGATTCTATTTGGGGTGATGAGAATGTTCTGGAAATAGATAGTGGCAATTGTTGCTACTTAATGCCACTGAATCATACTTTAAAATGATTAAAATGGCAAATTTTATATCTATTTTCCACAATAAAAAATGTTAAATTGCCCCAAAGTTTTTTAAAAAGGCATTCAAAGGACAGGCATAAAAAGAGCCAAATTCAGTGTTTGGCAGTGGGAGACAGCCCTTTCTTGCCTCCCGAAATGAGCTGCATTCCTGGCCTCCTGCAGATTTTGCCATCCAGAGTTGCCACTTTGCTGTCTGCTCCTGCCTGTGCTTTTCGTCTCCATCTCTGTTTCCTCCATGAGATCCTAGCCCAGGCTCTGTTCTTGTCTAAAACGAGTTTGCACCTTCTTGCGCTTTCTCATCCCAACAGTCTTTACAATATGTTTCATGGTGCTGCTAAAAAAAGACCCTCCCTTCCTTCTGCAACTCACTGACTAGCTGCCCTTTCCTGGAAGCCCTGAAGCAGCCCCCACCTTTTCCTTCTACTGTCAGAACATACCTGCCCAGTCCCCCAGGCTCTCCGCCTGCACCTGCCCGAGTCTCCTATTTGCTCTGTCCTCTCCCTCCTCTCAAATCCTTCTGTCTCTGCCCCATAACCTCACCCTCCCCAGCTTGTCCACTTCCTTTTGGAAGTCCTTCCCTATCTCCTCCTGTTTCCCTGCCCATCCAAAGCCAAGGAAGACGTGGACACCAGTCGGAGTCCAGGGTTGCGTTTTTCCTTCCTCGTCCACAATCAGGGAGGATCTTTCCAGTGCTTCAGTTCTGGCACTGCTGTGTGGGGCTCTGACTGGTCAGTTTTCCTTCCTCTCTATATGTGGCTGTGTCCCCCTTTACTAAAAGCAGTGAGAGGGCAGAGACAGGTCCTGCCTTCAGTCCTGCGGCAAGCCAGGACCTCATGCAGGTATGGGAGAGAGCTCAGCGAAGATGCCTTTGACGATGTGATGACAGCAGAACTTCGTAAAGAGAATGATACTTCCGCCTGTTAAACTCTGACTACATCAAACTATATCTTGTGGAGAATAATTGTTTTTTGAGATAAAGGTGAATGACTCAGGCAAAGGAATGACTGGCCTCGCTCTTACCCGGTGATTATATGAACTCGGCCCCTTTTGTGGGGAACAGTATGTGTGTGGGGAGAGGACTGATTCCTATTTGTAATTTTCAGTGAGACCAGTAGGAGCTGACCAGCTGTGATTAGTCCCTTTCAGTTGGAGTTTTGAATACTTTTTATCACTAGATATACATTCATAAAATGCACTTTAGAATGTCCCAAATCCCTAGGCCCTGTAGTCCCAGCTACTCAGGGGGCTGGTATGGGAAGATGGCATGAGCCCAGGAGGATCACTTGAGTATGGGAAGATTGCTTGAACCCAGGGGGTCAAGGCTACAGTGAGCGGTGATCACACCACTGCACTCTAACCTAGGTGATAGAATGAGAATCTGTCTCAGAAAAAAGTCCCCAAATCCTTTATCAATTGTTTTGGGTTTTTGGAAACAGGGTCTTGCTCTGTCACCCAGGCTGGAGTGCAGTGTTGCAATCACTGCTCACTGCAGCCTCAACCTCCTAGGCTCAAGCAATCCTCCTGCCTCAGCCTCCTGAATAGCTGGGACCACAGGCACACGCCACCACACCTGGATAATTTTTAAAGTTTTATAGAGACAGGGTCTCAAACTCCTGAGCTCAAGCAGTCCTCCCACTTCTGCCTCCCAAAATGCTGGGATTACAGCCATGAGCCACTGTGCCAAACTTTTTTTTTTAAATCAATTATAATATTGTTTGTGACAGTCATAATTTCTTCGTGATCTTCTCCAATGAACTAGACACATATTTTCATATTGTACAAATCATAAAATATATGAGCCTAACTTTTGGCAGCAGAATTTTTATTTCAAGAGCTACGTGTAAAATATATTTCTTAGACATGAATTATATTTTAAACACTCAGGGCATTTTCTGTTAAACCCTGTGATTCTCTGTATCTACCTCTGTTATGACTTAGGCCATGTACCTGACTGATGTAACTTAGGACCTCCAAGTTTTTAATGTGTTCCGTGATTGACAGGTTTCCCAGGTAGGGTGAACACACCCATGGGCTGTGCCAGGTGATCCAGCAGGGTGAGCAGGGGATCCTAAAACACTGCCCCTTTATCCTCGTGGTCTCTTTATAACATACCATCTTGGTAGGTGCCTATGCAATATTGTTCTGAAGCTTGAAATGTGAAGTTCCGGTTTGTACAAAAGAAACATGCCTGGTATTTTCTCTGTGAATCTGTAAGATTGAAATTCTATCTGCCGAGCTTATTTAAAATGAGAATGTCTAGAAGGGCATTCAATCATAATTCATTTATGTCCTAGTTAACAGAAATCACAGATATAATCTGGCAGAAGCTTTATCAGCAGACGGACTGAGTAAACTGTGTCTGCCTTCACCCAAGTGTGGCTCGAAAAGCTGACTGAACCCCCAGACAGCAAGGCACTGAAATGACTCGGACCACTCATCGCCAATTTCGCATTGATGCCTCAAGTTTCCAATCCCATGATAAAGGACTTCTTTTTGTGAAATCAAACATGCTTTTTTAAAGCATGCATTTTTTCCTAGTTGTCCTGCTAAAATACTCTGCTGTGCAGCTTTGGTTTGTCATAATTAGGTTCAAAGTGCACAAGGATGGTTTCTGCAGGAAGATTGTCAGGCCTTGAGAATTTGTCTCTGGGTACCCAGTTTATCTTTTCCATCATTTCCCCCCTTTCTAGTGATACCCTTTCCCTTCTCTCCCCTCGGGGAATGACTGGATGCAAGTTATGTATACTTCTACTAATTCCATTCAGCTGTGCCCATGAATACCCCTCCTCTACTGGATGCAGACCACTGCACTGGGCTGTGATGCGATTACATCTCCCTTCTCCCAGCAGCCTACTATAAAAGTCTTCAGCTTTGAATTGAGGAGGCAGAAGCTTTGTGTTTGTGCAATATGGCCACTTGCCAGTGCCACATCATGTTTAGAAATTCTCGCATCTGCCTCTCAGTGTTGCAGGATGGGCACAGTTCTAGTGCTATTGTACAGGTGAGGAGACTCAGGCTGAGAATGGCTTTTTTTTTTTTTTTTTTTGTCCTGAGATTTTAGAAACGTAGTCAGTTTTACTAAAGAAATATCAGGCATTCTTCTCTCCGGGTCAAACTGGAAGCCCAGTTTCGAGGGCTGCCTTGGGTAGAAAACTCCTGCCCTGAAGCCCACGCAGCTCTTGGGGGCTGCCTGGCCAGGCTACTTCTTACTCTTGTCACCAGTGCTCGAGGTACCTTGTCTCCTCCTCCAACCTGAGTTCTCCCGGCCCTTACCTCTGCTTTGCGAAAATTCCCATATGCAGATTGGGTGTGCTGTCTCACGCCTGTAATCCCAGCACTTTGAGAGGTTGAGGTGGGCAAATCTCTTGAGCTAAGGGGTTCAAGACCAGCCTGGGCAACATGATGAAACCCCGTGTCTACCAAAAAATACAAAAATTAGCCCAGCGTGGTGGTGGGCACCTGTGGTCCCAGCTACCCGGGCGGCTGAGGCGGTAGAATCTCTTGAGCCTGGGAGGTCAAGGCTGCAGTGAGCTATGATCATGCCACTGCTCTCTAGCCTGGGTGACAGAGCAAGACTGTCTAAAAAAAAAAAAAAAAAAAATTTCCTATATTCTGTCATATCAGACTTTCTTTTCTTTGTCGTTTAACTCTTTAAATAGGAATCCGCCCCATCTGGTCTCTGGGCCTCAGGTGATTCCTGCATCATTTCCACTCCTGGTTATGAATGTTTTGCTGAGAATCTCCATGATGGGACGTTTTCCTTACATTCACAGGCACAGGACTGTGCCATGATCCAGAATAGAGAGCTGGATAAAATAGAGATAAAGTTAGCTGGAGAAAGCAGCTAAAGAAGGGGCAGACCAGGAGGGATCGCCCAGAACATCTGAATTCAAAGGGTCTATATTTTGACTCATTAATGGAAACACTTGTGACCGGGAGAAAAACTGAGACCTTCTCGCTCGCCCGTTAGCCCAGCTGGCTGAGAAAAAAAGACATTCAAAGAAATGGACAAGAACCAACAGCATCTGTTTGTAGGTTACTCTGATGTATTAATATTACCTTTTGTATGTTTGTTGTTTATTTACTTCTAAAACAAAGTTCTTCAAAGAGAAATAATTCCTTAGGGTAAGACTGTCTTATTTAAAGAAGCTCTTTTAGTGTTTTGGGCACACAGGTCGCTAGTAATTTATTTGTATTCTATTCTATTCCGGGTAGGATCAGTTTCAATAGTGACTTTCTTTAAGGATATTTTTTTCCGGGACAGCAGGGCTGTTAAGTGAAGTGTTATTTTTACATTTAATCGTTTCTCTCTTAAGAAAAACCACATCTTTCGACTCTACTGTAACGTTCAGAAATTTGATACCATCCTTACTGAAATTATAGCCAAATTCTGAAATATAGTCATGGATGATATTTTATAAAACAAAATCTATGGAAAATCCCTCATTTGTTCTTCTAGGTTACGTTCTTTTCATCTCGATTTGACAAGAGGGGCCAAGCCTCTTTCTGCATTGTTCGATGTCAGCATGAATTTTCAGTGGAGCAAGAAAGTAATTTTAGTATCCATAATGACTTGCACGACAATTGGGTTAACAGCATGGAAAATAAATATTTAAGTCAACCTTCCCTGCAGGATTCTAAATACAGATCCGCTCGTCTCTGTGGCTCCACTGGCAGAAATGTTATGTTTCTTCAGCTTATGGTTTTTCAGAATTAGACTCAACATGGCTTTGCATTGGGAAATAAATCCACATTGCTTTATAAAGGGATTTTTTAATTTCAAATTTATTATCTCCCTCCGCCCTCCCAAAGCCTTGCACAGACTGTGGACATGGTTATTCTAGAAGAGTCCATCAGCCGTTAAGATAAACACCAGCCTGTATGTCCTGAAACAAATGCGTAGAAGACACAAAAAGACACAAGAGAGCGAAGCAAGAGAAGTCAAATCATCTTGCTGTTTTAACTCCTTCTTTTAGATTTAGCAAAGAATTTGTAGGGGGAATTTGTATGTGCAGAGAATATTTGCTATAAACAAACTCTAATGTTCCTTATTAATTCTGGTGAGTTCTGTCAGAATATAGGTTAGTTGATATAGATTCTGTGGACCAAAGAGAATATTTGTAGCTTATTGATTAAGCACTATACTCTATCAATACATGGCTGCTTTTCTAAACAAGACTTCTAAGAAGTCAAATTATATTCCGCAAAACACAAGAGCAACCTGATCCCAGCCAGCCCCTAAGGCTGCTGTGATGTAGAATAGGCCCTGGATTAGATCACAAGTTCATTCTCCTTTCACCTCCAGAAGGATGCACCCAAAAAAATGGCTGGTAACATGGGTTACCTATGGAGAAGAGTGACTGGGAGAGAGTGGGACAGAATTTCCTAAACAAGCTGTTGCTCGTTTTAAGTTTTGTATCATGGGACTATATTCCCTATGCAATAAATAAAAATTTTGAAGTATTTATGCTTTATTTGCTTCATGAAGACAACTGCGATTCCGAAGCTTTGACTCTATCAGTCTTAAAGGTGAACTAGAAAAATCTCAGTAAATAAAAGCCTGTACATCTCAACTCAGTCATCAAAGGCTTTTCCTTGCTGCATCTTGGGGAAAAAGAGGCAACTGTAAGTGGCTGACAAAATCACTCTATTAACTGAAGATCTGAGGCCTTATGCCCAAATTCCGCCATTCCCTAGGAGACTCCTTAAGAACACTTAAGCAGGAACATGTTTTTATCAAATGATTGCTTTACTAGGGCTGCTACCAATAATAATAGCTACCACTTTGCAACCGTGGGGAGCTTGGTCTTGGAGGATAGAGTCTGGCTGAAGTTCTGGGCAGATGGAAGGGAGAGGCAGAAGCCCAGAGGGGCCACCGCCAAGAGGATCTGGAGCCATCTTCAGGCTCTTGCCAGCTGCTGGCTGGCAGGGCAGTTAGTGGTGAAATGGTAGACATCAGAACCAGAATACTGTAGGCAAAATGAGAGGTCAGACTGGGAGGGGCAGGGACACCTGTTCATTCACACACACACACAAATGACACCCAGAGGATGAACCTGACAGGCCATCCAGGAAGAGGGAGACTGCTATAAGGAAACAGATCCAGGGCAGTCTCATGGGAAACTGAGCCCAAGCATGTGGGACTCAAGATGGAGTCTGGGTGTCAGGAGTCTGGCCTGCAGCATCGAGGGACAAGTCAGTCAGTCCTCAGGTGCCTGGCAGCACAAGACAGGCTGGAGTGAAAGAAGCACTGGATTTCCTAAGAGTTATAAGCACGGGGCTGCAGTGCACAGCGCTCACCAGGCGGTTTGTTGCTGGAACTGGGGCATGAGATTAGAATGAGACCAGCACAGGGCACGCTTTACAGGCTGTATGGGAGGAAAAGGGTCCGCAAGTGGAGGGAAAGAACGTTGGAAGCAGAGAGCCAGAAAGGAAGAGGAAAAGGGACAATAAAGGCATGCTTTGTCTTCGGCATGAACCAACAATCTAGTTTTCCAGATTTCTTTACCTGCAAACCACATTCCCTTAAATATGTGTACTTATGCTGCCTTTTAAGGTGTATGTATATTGCCATATTGAAGGTTTGAAGGTATACTTCGAAGTATATCATGTAACTAGAGAACAAAGTAGGTTTCTGCTTAAGCTGGACCCTAAATGAAATTAAAAGCATATCTTTCTGCCTTACCATAGCAATTTTCCCAGCAGCAAAATTTCTGCTGCTGCTTCAAAGATCTGTAATCCTATAGCTCTGTCAAGTAGACATGTCAGTTTTGAGGTGATGAAAATCTTCAGGAATTAGATAGCTGTGATGGTTGTCCAACCTTGCCAAAGTGCTAAAAACCACTGAACAGTAAGTATACTTTAAAAGGTTTAATTTTATGGTCCGTGAATTATACCTCAATTTTTTTTTTGCGGGGGGGAGAGTCACATTCAGGTGAAAAGTCATAGTGAGGTAGAAGCTTAGGAGAGAGAAATGGATTTTATATCTTTGAAAATCAATTAAAAGTTAGGACAGCTGGTCATTTGTGGAAGCAGTGACTTCCTTGTTTCTTTGAAGAGGTGCAAAGCTCCTGGGTTGGAGGATCGGTGGGTTGAATGAATCACAGCCATACTCCTAAACATGGAGTGAATTGTCTACATGTTCAGGTCAGATATACTCAACAGGCACCAGGGCTTGGAGCCCGGGACACAGCCTGTGACATCTTGACAGTGCCCCTAAGCAGCTACTTCAGGGATATCCCATTTACCAAATTCCCCTAAAAAGTACCTTTCTGTGTCTATAACACAAAGTATGTACCTTTCTGTGTCTATAACACAAAGTATGTGCTCATTTTACTGAGTCTGTGGCTGCCCCCTTAAGGGATCAGAAGCAATTAATACCCTTTGTCATCTGAAATATAGTCCAACTTCGTATTTATCCTGTTTGCCCTTGTCATCAGCATTGCAACAATGTTCACGAATCCTTAGGCTCGGATGAATCCTCCTTTTTGACCCAGTTTGCGTGGCCGCATCAGTTTTACCACTTTGCCTCTTTCTTTGCACATACATTGCACACAGAGGGAGACAGAGAAGGGTGGCATCTAAAACAGAGAAAAACACCTCGAAAAACACCTCAGAAGGGAGAGGTATGGTGGCTTCTTTTAAGCAATTCTTCCTCGGTCCGCTGGGCTCAATGCAGCTTCCCTAAGACTCTGTCACCCAGTGAATACATGGGGAGCATCCGATTGTGTTATCCGGTGTCCATGGGGAGTGTTAGCAGGGCCCAGGAAGCAAGTCCAAGTACAGCCTTCCTGGCATACATCACCCCAATAACACACTGGGACCTTCTCATCGACCTCAGACTCCTCATAAGCCCTTTGCTGGCCAGGGTGAGGTCAGAAAGGTCCATGATAGCTGTGTGCCTCACACTCACTGGGCTTTCCTGGGTTTGGTGCTTTCTTCATAAAGCTGCCTTCTGTAATGGAGCTATTTTGAGGACGCATGGCTTCTTCCAAGCCATGCTATCTCTGTGCCCTCCATCCGAGCACTTTAATATGCAGATGAAGCCCTCCCCTGACTGCCTTTGTGACACTGGGCTCCAGCTGGACTGAAGGTCTCCTATTGC
Source organism: Theropithecus gelada (assembly GCF_003255815.1). Taxonomy (NCBI): domain Eukaryota; kingdom Metazoa; phylum Chordata; class Mammalia; order Primates; family Cercopithecidae; genus Theropithecus; species Theropithecus gelada. The sequence continues at coordinate 55,146,660 of NC_037686.1, forward strand.
CACCCAAGAGCTGTTTCAGGCCTCATTGCCCCTGTTCGAACTGTTCATATTGTCCAAAGTCTTCCTACTTCCTCCCGCTACCTCCACCTGCCAGTTTCTGTTTCCTGGTCTGGCTGATTTCTATTTATCTTGGAAGACTGATTACTTACCACCTCCCTTAGGAAGCCTTCCTGGCCGCTTCTGCTTCCTTCCCACCACTGCTGAGGTAGGGCCCATCTGGTATGTGTTTCATTCCATTCTAAGACCCTTGAGGGGAAGGTCTGTGACCCTGTATTCGAGGATGAAGCAGGGAACTTGCATGAATTTCAGGTGTGGCGTGCATACGTAGATGTCTGTTCAGCTAAGCCCAACTCTTCGGTTTCTGACATGACTGCTTCTCAACAGGAGTGTTTGTTTTTTGCTCACACCAAGAATGCTGATCAGGAAAAGAGCTTTTCTGTGGCAAACTGATAAGAATCTGGGTGATTACAGGCGCCTGGGCTGCTTTGTTTTCTTTTGTTTTACTCAGATGGGCGGATTCAGAAATTGGTATTTGTCTTAGAATCATACCCTTTTGAACCAGAAGGGAACCAGAGGCTGAGGAAGCTTAAACAGCTCCCGCAGTCCTTCAGGCAACAGGTAGTGAGGGCGGAGCCCAGGAAGCCCCTACAACACCTTACTTTCTCGGCTTTTTAAAATTCTCTGAGTGTTTAACATGTTAAAAGGTAAGTGTAATCCCAGCACTTTGGGAGGCTGAGGTAGGTGTATCACCTGAGGTCAGGAGTTCAAGGGGCCGACACGGTGAAACCCCATCTCTACTAAAAATACAAAGATTAGCTGGTGCATGGCTATAGTCCCAGCTACTTGGGAGGCTGAGGCAGGAGAATTGCCTGAACCTGGGAAGCAGAGGTTGCAGTGCGGTGAGGTTGTGCCATTGCACTCCAGCCTGGGCAATAGAGCAAGACTCTGTCTAAAACAAAAAACAAAACAAAACAAACAAACAAAAAAACCCTGTAATCTCAACTCTCAGCTACTTAGGAGGCAAAAGGAGGAGAATGGCTTGAACCCAGGAGGTAGAGGTTGTGGTGAACTGAGATCACGCCATTGCACTCCAGCCTGGGCAACAAGAGCAAAACTCCATCTCAACAACAACAAAAAAAGTAATTTGGTGATTCACTTTTTGTTTTACCTAGTTTTATCCAGAAAGGGCTGTGTGGACTCTCTGCCTGACCTCAGTGTTCTTTTCAGGTGGCTCTGCAGATCGCTCCTCCATGTACCAGTGAGCGGCATTATGAGCATCTGGGACGGTGCTGTAACAAATGTGAACCAGGTACAGCTGCTTCTGAGCCACCTTGCATTGCCCCTCAAAAGTGGGTGAGGCTTTCGTTGTTATTTTTTCTTGCTGCCAGATGAAACAAGAAATTGGATAGACGCATTATGGTAGTGGCAGGTGGTAATGTCTGTCACTCTGAAGACAAAAATCTTTCTCTCAATAGAGATTTGAAGGGATTTTAAAATCTCTTTTGAAAAAAAAACAAACAACTTTAAAAGCTGTTGCTTAATTTGGGCTGAAACACAATTTTCTAAAACCCTATTTCTTGAGATGGCAAGAAGTTTTTTAAAACTAATATTTTAGCACTTTATGAGTCAAACTCTCAAAATGTGAAATGCAGCTCTTATTTAAAATTGTTTTCACGGAAATTTTATTTTGGAATAACCATACTGGAATTGTGGCTGCTAAAAATTGCCTAAACCCTTGTCGTACCTTTTTCCGTACACCTGTTGAGGAGCAGAAGGTGGACTGGCTACCACCTACCCCAAGTCGCTCTGCCAGAAGGTGTGGCTGAGTGTCTGCAGCCCCAGTGAAAGCCACAGTCCACGGGGCCCGCGCTCTCGTCATGCGGGGAGGGGAAGGTGGGTTACCTTATAACAAGATATTTTGGATATTCCAGCTACAGTTATTTCTTGGATGTGCAGAACCAAGATCCAGTGATTGTCAAGTGCGTGTTGGGTAGGTGGGTGGGGCGCAGCATGACACTTGGTCAAACGAAGCTAACCATGAGCCGGTAGTAAGTGTAGAAGAAGTTAACAAAAAGAAGTTAATAAGAAGTTGCCTATCCAGATGGAAGGCAGAGGGGAGAGGGGATGGGTGATGCAGTTTCTCTTGCCTACCCCCCTTATTCCCTGAGTGGGCTCCGGGAAATCTTTCAAGTTCTGCGGCCCAGTTTAAAATCATCATTCTATTCTTTTTTTTTTTTTTTTCCCCCTTTTTCTTTTTGAGACAGTGTCTTGCTCTGTTGCCCAGGCTGGAGTGCAGTGGCGTGATTTCAGCTCACTGCAACCTCCGTCTCCCAGAGGTTGAGGCAGCAGCAATTCTCCTGCCTCAGCCTCCCAAGTAGCTGGGACTACAGTCACCTGCCACCACGCCCAGCTGATTTTTGTATTTTCAGTAGAGACGAGATTTCACCATGTTGGCCAGGCTAGTCTCAAATTTCTGGCCTCAGGTGATCCGCCTCCCGAAGTGCTGGGATTACAGGTGTGAGCCACCGTGCCTGGCCCATCATTCTGTTCCTTAGCAGACTTTCTGGGTGCAGAGGGTGGTTGACTTTTTACTTAAGAAGAATTAAGAAACTGCTGTGACCACAGGCTCAGCAGACCCAGGTGGGGTTATTTCAGCCAGCTGTGTGGCCCAAGGAGCCCACGGTGCTGCAGTCACTGTGCACTGTGGCCTCTTCTCCTGTGTCATGTCGTCTTTGGGGGGTGTCCTGGGATCATGGGCACCAATGGTTACTGGTCCCATAGATGGGTGCGATTTTTGTTGCTGTTTTGCTTTGTGTTGCTGTTATGGTTTGGGTTTTTGATGGTTGTATTTTTCCCCTTTATTTTTTAAAGGAAAGTACATGTCTTCTAAATGCACTACTACCTCTGACAGTGTATGTCTGCCCTGTGGCCCGGATGAATACTTGGATACCTGGAATGAAGAAGATAAATGCTTGCTGCATAAAGTTTGTGATACAGGTGAGCCTGTCGTGTCAGTGTGAAGTGTAGAAACCTCAGACCTCTTTTTCTGTAGAAACATTTTTAGAGGCAACCGATAATGTTTCATTTCAGGAACATGGAAGAAAGTTGTGACTACAGATCCCAAGAAAGATGCATTTTAAATCCCCAAGGCCAGTGTTAAAATTCTTCTTTTAGAACATTTGTTCTGGAATATATTTATGTTGCCGTTTAATCATGGGACACATCATAGACTTGACATAATGTTTCCATAATGTTCCCACCTATTTTGTGTGGTTTAATCCTCCTCCAAACCCTGTAGGTAGCCATACTTATCCCTTTTATTTTATTTTATTTTATTTTATTTATTTATTTATTTATTTGAGACAGAGTCTTGCTCTGTTGCCCAGGCTGGAGTGCAGTGGCGCAATCTCAGCTCACTGCAAGCTCCACCTCCCAGGTTCACGCCATTCTCCTGCCTCAGCCTCCTGAGTAGCTGGGACTATAGGCGCCCCCCACCATGCCCGGCTAATTTTTTGTGCTTTTAGTAGAGACGGGTTTCACTGTGTTAGCCAGGATGGTCTCAATATCCTGACCTCATGATGAGCCCGCCTCGGCCTCCCAAAGTGCTGGGATTACAGGCATGAGCCACCGCGCCCGGCCTATCCCCTTTAAAGATTGAGAAACAGATTCAGAGAGGTTGAATAACTTCTCCAAGGTTAACACATGTAAAGCAGGACTCAAAACCAGGTCTACTCTTGACCTTTTTCCTAAACTATAAATATTTTATTAACACAGTTTCATCTCCTTACCAGACTGCCTTAAGTTTTTTGCCTGGAATGTTTTTTAAAGTATAGTTTATTTGAAGGAATCAGGAGCAAAACATGTCTCTTAATTCTCTTAAGAGACACAGGTTCCTTTCTCTCTCTTCTTTCCTTTTTCCATTGAGCTCATTTGTTGAAGAAGCCATGACGTTAGTCCTGTGGAGATTCCACAGGCCAGATTTTGTTGGTTGCATTCCCTTGGTATCATTTAATGTATTCTTCTGTCCCTTATATTTCTCTTCTTTTCTTTCTTTTTTTTTTTTTTTTTTTTTGAGATAGAGTCTTTCCCTGTCACCCAGGCTGGAGTGCAGTGGCACAATCTCGGCTCACTACAACCATCCCCTCCCGGATTTAAGCTATTCTCCCGCCTCAGCCTCCCCAGTAGCTGGGATTACAGGCATGTGCCACCATGCCTGGCTAATTTTTGTATTTTTAGTAGAGATAAGGTTTTGCTGTGTTGGCCAGGCTGGTCTCAAACTCCTGACCTCAAGTGATGCATCCACCTCGGCCTCCCAAAGTGCTGGGATTACAGGCCTGACCCCTTCTTATAAATTGGTTGTTAGATCTAGAAGGCTGGTCAGATTCTGCTTTGTTTTTTGTTTTGTTTGTGGCAAACTTCATATATAATATAGTTCATACATAGAATACTGGAACCATGTAATAGCTGAGCCTTCCTCTTTCTAACATTAGCAGCTGCTGATGGTCATGGTTTAGATTTGTTTCCATTAGGGGCTGCAGAAAGGTGATGTTCTGATTCTCTCATTTCTTTTTCATTTATTAGCTGGCATACTTTATGAAGATAAACTTCCCTCATCAACTATTTATTGATAAAGTTACAAGCATTTATCCTGCAGTGCAGCACATACAGAAAAGATAGAATAAATGCTTTTAACCTTATTTATCACTTTGCAAAACAATATCTTAATCATCCAGCATTCTCCCAAGGACTTATATTATGGAGGTATTTGAGGTGTTTCGGTTTCAGTCTATTGCAGTTATTGTTTGTTTGTTTTTGAGTCTTGCTCTGTCGCCCAGGCTGGAGTGCAGTGGCACAATTTTGGCCCACGGCAACCTTGGCCTCCCAGGTTCAAACGATTCTCCTGCCTTGGCCTCCCAAGTAGCTGGGATGACAGGCATGTGCCACCATGCCCTGATAACATTTGTATTTTTTAGTAGAGAGGGCATTTCACCGTGTGGCCAGGCTCTTCCTGAACTCCTGACCTCAAGTGATCCCTCTGCTTAGGCTTCCCAAAGTGCTGGGATTACAGGTGTGAGCCACGGTCCCCTGCCTGCAGTAACTGGTTGTAATGGTGCTTAGATTGTCACACTTCGATGAGGTGGCCCCAAGTGTTTTGATACAGCCCAGGCATCTATTGCTTCCATGCTTAGCTTGCATAATTCTTGTCTTAAACTATAATCAGATGTTTCTCTAAGGATTCCTGATTGTTTTTAGAGGAACATTGTATTTAGTGACCTCAGTCTGGATTCTAGAGAAGATTCACTACTGGATTGATCCTTGTGTATAGAAGTTTTTTCCCCAGTGGACAGAATTACAGAATAAGTGTTTCTTTGAACACCACTATTTTTCTAATATGCTGGAGACAGCTGGCAGATTTTGGCTGGGGAAGGTAACATGGAAACTCCACTGAGCAGAAGCATCTGATCAAGCCTTTTTAATTTCCTACTGCTTAGTAATGACCTTGACTCATTGCTGTCTCTTGGAAATAAAGATTCATTCTGTCTACTGCCAAAGTTGATTAAAGCCAAAAATCTGGTACATTACATACAATACTTTAAATTATGTCAAAATTATTCATCACAACCCAGGCTTACATTCAGATGGGATCCTAGGAGTAGCTGGAATTTTCCAGAGAAGTGGCATGTGTCTGTGGACGTTCCCATGCATTGTGGACATGTTTCTGAGTATTGACCTTGATGTTGCAGAGCTGACTGGGGCCTTGGAAGAGTGGGCACTGCAGGAGATGGGGGGACTTCTCCAGGGTCACTAAGCTTGGGTCTATAAAGATTGGAAATAGGAAATGTCCCCTCCCTACGGGCTGTAACTTGAGACAATAAGAGACAGAGCGTTTCTGGTTTGTTTGCTTGTTTTTCCCTTGGAATTCCTGTAAGTATTCAGGAATATAAGGTGCAGGGGCTGTTTGGACAATCCAGGTGAGAAGGAGCCCTAGAAGGGTACAAGGCCTGTTTTAAATCATGTTATTGGTTTGTATCATGTTGGGGGGCGGAGTCATGCACATATGTGCAGTTGACTCTGGTTATGCACAGTAGCTGTGTTCTATAAAGTCACCAGGAACGCTGAATTAGCAAATCCTGAGCCATTAGTCCAAATGGATTACGGGGTGAGGTTCCTGCAAGCCTCCAGTCACACCGTCACGGACTGATCACCACATAACCTTGTTTCATGTGTGTTTCTGTTTAAAGACACCTTATTTGATACATGTTGTTGATTCATTAACATTGCACTCATGACCAACAGCACTGTCATTCATGCCTGAGCGAAGCTTCTCTAACAGTTATTTTCTCCGTAAGGCACACCACAGCCTTCTTGCACTTAGAACACTAGACAGCTCTTCAGCACGACAGTTGGGGGCTGTTATAAGCAGGGAAATCACCAACAAAACGCTTGTTTACCTTCTGTGAGCTGAAACAAGAAGGCAGAGCATCGCCTGGCCCAACCTCAGCCAGAAACCTGAGTGTGGAGCAACTCGAAATGTACACGGTTCTGTCCCTGAAGGACTGCAGGATTACCAAGAGGATTGATTTTGGGTTGCAAGTAAATTTCATTGAGTAGGCGAATTCACAAATATGAATCTGCAAATAATGAGGACTGACTGTTGATTGATCCATACTTTGATTCCTATTTGTGTGTGTATGTAGTTTATAACAGATACGTGTGTGTGTATGTAGTTTATAACAGATACATGTGTGTGTATGTAGTTTATAACAGATACGTGTGTGTGTGTGTGTGTATGTGTAGTGTTTACAACAGATCAATTCCCATGGTTTTGGAAAAACCATACATACCTGCATTCCAGAAAAACTGGAAGGGGCCAGGAGATTTGGAACCAGAAGGCCATGTGTTGTGAAAACAGAGACAAACATGTTATCCTGAGTGCTTGAGGAGAGGTTGCCTCTAAGCACGTCACTGGGCCTGCCTCTGTGCCCTCTCCACTCATGTAACTCCACAACAGCCCGTTTTCACCCTGGGATGCCTCAGGATCCTAAGATGAATCCTAAACCTCCAGAAGCCTTATTCTCTAAGGTCCAAACTCGCGTTAGTCTTATGTATGTGGTATTTGAACTTAGAAAAATGAGGAAGCTCAGCTCTGTGACCCTTCTGCATTTGCCAGAACATTCAATGATCATCAATTCCCAAGTCCTTATCTTCCTACTAACATGAAAATTGACTTTTAAAAAAAGCCCACAAAACTCTTAATTATGAGAGCGAGAAGAACCCCCCGTGACGTTTTCGTGCCAGTGCAGGAAGTGCGAGCAGGAACTTGGGACTTCTCGAGCAGTGCCCTGGTGATTCACTCTGCAGGCCCGCCAGGCGGGCTGCTGGTCTGGCCTATTCTGGGCTGGATGTTGGATAGTGCAGTCGTGGGCGGTGTGTCTGGGCTGGCTGCCCCTCCCTGTCTAATGACCTGTCTCTTGTCTCCCACAGGCAAGGCCCTGGTGGCCGTGGACGCCGGCAACAGCACGGCCCCCCGGCGCTGCGCCTGCACGGCTGGGTACCACTGGAGCCAGGACTGCGAGTGCTGCCGCCGCAACACCGAGTGCGCGCCGGGCCTGGGCGCCCAGCACCCGTGTACGGGTTGGATGTGTGCGTCTGTCGGCTCTTGCTGAGCCATGCAAAGCCAGCTTTGAGACAGTCTTGATAATAGCAGCAAGAAAGCTCCAGGGTGCTAGGCAGCATTGGAGGAACCCGAGGGGTGGGGAAAGGTGGGGGCTGATTTTCCACGAGATGCAGGCCCAGGCAAAGACCTGAGAATGAATCCTCCGCTTAGGTTCTTCAAAGGGACTGCGGGCAATTTGCCCACATGCTCTGGCCGTGGCCAGGGGGCGCTGGGGCTCCTCCATCTGTGGAAACCTAGGATCCCTACTTAGGAGCCAGCAGGATAGTGCAGGGGCGGTTGGACATTTTTAAAGAGTGTGCGCCCATTAGAATTTTGGCAAAACCATGCATCCCCCACCCCAGCACGTTTTTAAGTTGACATCTAAAAATTTTTGTTACAAGTTTAAAGAACTGATAAGGACTTAGGTACCAGGGAATTGTAACTGCGATAACACTGAAGAAACGAATCCAGTGGAATGTAAACACCATGGCCGTTTGATGCCCACTATGATTCATTTTTATTTTTATTTTTTATTTTTTTGAAACAGAGTCTCGCTTAGTCGCCCAGGCTGGAGTGCAGTGGCGCGATCTCGGCTCACTGCAAGCTCCGCCTCCCGGGTTCACGCCATTCTCCTGCCTCAGCCTCCCGAGTAGCTGGGACTACAGGCGCCCGCCGCTTCGCCCGGCTAATTTTTTGCATTTTTAGTAGAGACGGGGTTTCACCATGTTAGCCAGGATGGTCTCGATCTCCTGACCTCGTGATCCGCCCGCCTCGGCCTCCCAAAGTGCTGGGATTACAGGCGTGAGCCACCGCGCCCGGCCTATGATTCATTTTTAAATGCACTAATCATATTTAACTATTTGACAGTTTACATGATTCCTTTCTCTCCTTTTGTTTCCTATCCATTCCGCCATCTCCACAGAATTGTATCCTGATATATTTTTTATCCTTGGAGGGGTTTTACTAATCACGTTTTCATATTCAAATATGCACCTATTGAAAAATATGCACCTATCTTTTTTTTGAAATGGAGTTTCACTCTTGTTGCCCAGGCTGGAGTGCAATGGCGCGATCTCAGCTCACTGCAACCTCTGCCTCCCAGGTTCAAGCAATTCTCCTGCCTCAGCCTCCTGAATAACTGGGATTACAGTCATGCTCCACCATGTCTGGCTAATTTTGTATTTTTAGTAGAGGCGAGATTTCTCCATGTTGGTAAGGCTGGTCTCAAACTCCCGACCTCAGGTGATCTGCCTGCCTCAGCCTTCGAAAGTGCTGGGATTATAGGCGTGAGCCACCACACTCGGCTGAAATCTTAATTTTTAAATATTTACTTTGACCTGGGACTAAAAGCATTTCTTCTGGACCAAGTTGTCACTACCTTTATTATTACACAATTGGTCAAAAATGAATATATCCTATTTTGCTGTATTATAATCGTAAAAGTAAAAGCCTCCGACCTCCATAATGAGTGGGATTTTTTTTTCCAATTCATATATTTATGGCTGAATATTACTTATTGCTAAAATGCAACAGCATTCAACATCAATTTTGTTTCTACTTTTTTTTATGTATGTAAGTGCTGAGAAATTTGTTCACATAAATAACTGAATGGCAAAGGAAACACTTTGGTTATAGGCGTGTCCCTCAATTTTTTTCAGTACCTTCTGATTTATGTGTCCAAGCTCACCTACTGATGTGATATCAGAAGTTATTTTTAATGATCTATCAGTTGATAATTCAATTGTGTCCTCCAATTTTGTTGAAAGTAAAGAAATAGAAATTCTTTTGAGTTGAAAAAGTATTTCTTAGAGTCATTTGCTTTCCTGAGTTCTAGGAAGTATAACAAAAGCAGTTTTTTCCAAGACTTAAAAAATGATTATTTATGCCTATTAACCATTCCCTTAGAGGCACCTGGTTTTAACCCAAAATACTTGGACAGGGTTGGGAGAATTCAAATACTATCCATTTCAATTCATATCAAGGATAATGTCCATCACAGAGTCTAACCGACACACTCGGTCTTTATTATCAAATGCACTGACTAAACCAGATGTGCTTTCTGTTACAAAAAGTCTAACTTGATTTTTTAATTGTTAAAATAGATCTCCCTATCACAGCCAACTCCCTCTGAATTCTGATTCTAAAATAGAAGCGGCCCAGAGCCTTTCCTCCAGGTTTTCGCCAGCATGTCACATCAGGGGTTCTATTAGACGTTCTCTGTGCCTTGTACCTTTGGAAATGGGTTCATTTTGGGACAAAATAGGTGGAGGATAGAGGGGAAGGGGTAGATGAATGGAAATTTCACTCCTGCCCCACCCTGCTTAATTTCAGTTCAGAACAACTCAGCCTGATCGCAGCTGCCCCATTTCTGTCATCCTGCTTTTGCCCTTGATAGAGCGGGAAAGGTGGGAGGTGTGCTGGGGGGCGCGGGAGCTCTGCCATCACCAGTGTTTCCACTTGTCACTTAGTTCGACATCTCAGAGGTTTGGCAGCATAGCAGCAAACTCTGGGGTGGGTAAGAAGTGTGCCTTTTGTAAAGTGGGAAAAGTGTGATTAGGAAAGGGAGCAAGGAAAGGAGCCTGCAGGATGCTTCTGGCAGGTCAGTGTTACTAAGAGTCATATGGAAGTCAAGCTATGGAAAGTAGCACCCTTAACCCTTTGCATGCCTGTTAGCCCCCACGTCTTAGATTTTGAGAGCTTCTCACAACTCTAGATTGTGCTTCTCTTTTAAAAAGCTGTTCAAATTGGCCGGGCGCGGTGGCTCATGCCTGTAATCCCAGCACTTTGGGAGGCCGAGGCGGGCGGATCACAAGGTCAGGAGATCAAGACCATCCTGGCTAACATGGTGAAACCCCGTCTCTACTAAAAAAATACAAAACATTAGCCGGGCGCGGTGGCGGGCGCCTGTAGTCCCAGCTACTCAGGAGGCTGAGGCAGGAGAATGGTGTGAACCTGGGAGGCAGAACTGACAGTGAGCGGAGATTGCGCCACTGCACTCCAGCCTGGGTGACAGAGCGAGACTACGTCTTCAAAAAAAAAAAAAAACCTGTTCAAATTCATGTGAGTTATTAGATTTCTCACAAATTGCTAGATGCAGGAGCATCTAGCAAATCAAATTGCTAGGCAAATCAAATTGCTAGATGCAGGAGCAGGTACCCTACTTAGCCAGCCAAATTGCAGAAATCAAGAATATACTTTGTACTTGACTTTGGACAAAGAAAATTTAATTCCTTTTTTTAGTGTTTTATTCGTGAAAGAAAATCACAGAAGTGCTACTAATTTCAGGAGTCATTTGTGGCTTGGGCACCAGCCAGTTGCCTGATTATGATATCACATCGCAGCCAGTGTTCTTCCTGGGACTTACCGAAGAATCATCATGCGTGGATTGCAGTAAAGGGAATAGGCATAGGAAACCTGAGACATTTATTTTGACAGTGTAGTTCATGAGGAATATGAGAGTCAAGTCAGTTTACTAACCAGGATCAACTCCTGCTTTCAATGCTGTCCATTAAGGAAGGAGTCTAACATCCATTGTGCCACTGTGTTTATCAGTAAAGTTTTATTGGAACACACCCTTATCCATTGTTTTTAGTGTATTGTTGGACTGCTTTCATGCTATGAGTAGCTGCAGCAGAGACCACAGGCCTACAAAGCCTAAGATACTTACTGTATGACCCTTTATAGAAAATGTTTGATACCAACCCTTGGTGGCAGGGAAAGAGACCTGTAGGGTTCTTCCTTGTCTTCTTTTTTTAACTGAGACTCTGATACTTGGACTGAGGAGATTAAGCTCATCAGAAGAGGTCGGGACAGTGAGTTTCCCTTCAAAGTAGTAATGGGTCTGCCATTCCTTGCAGACAAAGGCTGGGCTAGCACCTGTGGTCCCAGCTACTCGGGAGGCTGAGGCAGGAGAATGGGGTGAACCCGGGAGGCGGAGCTTGCAGTGAGCTGAGATCGCGCCACTGCACTCCAGCCTGGGCGACAGAGCGAGACTCTGTCTCAAAAGAAAAGAAGGAAGAAAAAGCTGTTCAAATTAATGTTTGATTTGAACAGGTACGTAGGTACATAGGTGCGTAGGGAAAAACAAGAGGCAGATAGCAGGAGCAGTCAACACCGGCTCCCAGACTAGGAAACAAAGTGTTGGTGACCAGGGAAGTGACTCTGAACCACAAAAGGTCAGGACCAGAGCTGGCCTGACCTGGACATCACAGAAGAGTGTTAGTGGTCCGGACCAGAGCTAGCCTGACCTGGACATCACAGATGAGTGTTAGTGGTCCGACATCGAGCCAGTTACCTTTCCGAGCGTGGTTCTGTAACTCACTGCTGGGGTCAGAACTGCTTTGTGGGCCCAAGCCTGTGGGAGCTGAAGGAATCAGACACGGGGTAGGCACAGGGGTGGGAGGTGAGAGCAGACAGGGGCAGCGCCTCACCTCCAGTCCTCTGGGGTCTCAGCCTGGATGACCTCTAAGTGACCTCGTTTGTTCTGTGTTTGTTCTGTCTGGGTTTTTCTTTTTTGTTTTTTTTTTCACAGTGCAGCTCAACAAGGACACGGTGTGCAAACCTTGCCTTGCAGGCTACTTCTCAGACGCCTTCTCCTCCACGGACAAATGCAGACCCTGGACCAAGTAAGTAACAACAAAGGAGTCAGAAGAGATGGTTGGTTTTTAAACAACTCAACCTCCACTGTCTCGTCTGGGTTGAAAACGGACGGATTCTATTGGGTTAGGCTTCCTCTTGAAGCCACATTCAAAATGGAAAAAGTCTGTCAGTTCAACATGGGGGAAATAAACCAGTCAAACTAATTCTTCAGCCCTGTGTGTGACAGGAACTTCGTGTGACTTTTTAGATTTGGTAATCTGTGACTTATGGTTGCAGCTTTTTCTAACCTTGTTTGGTTGAAAATGATTTATAACATTTATTCAGTGGTCATGCCTACTTCTCCCAACTTCCCAACATCACTGATTTATTCATCCAGATATTTGTGTGTGTGTATGTGTGTGTGTGTACACACATATAGAAGCCTCCTGTTTATATAAATGTTTGCACGCTGTAAACATCTTGGGTTTTTTTTTTCACATATTATATCCTGAAGCTTTTTCTATATTAGTTCACCAGTTCATGATTTTCGTGGCTTTTCACAGCTGCATAGTATTTCATTGTAGAGATGAAGTGTAAGTTATGTAATAAGTTCTTTATTGATAGTCACTTAGGTTGTTCCCAGTCTTTTACAGTAATACATAATTTTGTGATGAAGAATCTCATCTATGTATGATTTCTCATGTATGTGAGTGTATCTATAGTGGAATTCATGGGTGCTTTCATCTCATGCTTGTTGTTGAATACTAATAATCAATGTAATGATTCTTTCAGTTCCCTGTATATTCCTTATGAAATACTTATTTTCTGCCAGGCGTGGTGGCGCATGCCTGTAATCCCAGCTACTCAGGAGGCTGAGGCAGGAGGATTGCTTGAGCCCAGGAATTTGAGAACAGCCTGGGCAACATACCAAGACCCTATCTCACATTTTTAAACAACGAAAATTAAATTAAAATACATAAATAAATGTTTATTTTCTGATTCACTTATCCCAATTTTATGTTCAAGAGGATTTTCTGTGTTTTTCAAAAAAAACAATCAGCAAAAGTGTATCACTTAACCATGTAATTGAAGCTATTGGAATATACTTTTTTTTTTCTTGAGACATGATCTTGCTCTGTTGCCCAGGCTGAAGTGCAGTGGTACAAACATGGCTTCCTGCAGCTTCAACCTCCTGGGCTCAAGCAGTCCTCCTGCCTTTGCCTCCCCAGTAGCTGAGACCCCAGGCACGTACATCACACCCAGCTAATTTTTAAATTTTTTGTACAGACAGGGTTTCACTGTGTTGCCCAGGCTAGTCTCTTATTCCTGGGCTCAAGCAATCTTCTTGCTTCAGCCTTCCAAAGTGCTAGGATGATAGGCCTGAGCCACCGGGCACGGCCAGAATATTCTTTCCTGAAGACTATGCTCTGCTGCTTTGCTGACCACACTCTCAGAGTAGCTGTCAGAGAACACAGGCAGCGTTTGCTTTTGCTTATTTCTTTGTCCCACCTTGTGATGTTCTCCTCCCTGTAGAAGGCACGGAGGATCAAATGTCCAGGAAGGCATGGGTTCCTCTCCTGAAGGAGCTGGCCATCTGGGAGAGCCTTGCATTTGTTCATTTTTCAAAAAACAAGCATATAAAACCAAAGCACTGAACTGCCTTCCATCCCCCCACCCCGCCCCGCCACAGCTGTACCTCCCTTGGAAAGACGGTAGAACATCATGGGACAGAGAAATCCGATGTGGTTTGCAGTTCTTCTCTGCCATCTAGAAAACCACCAAATGGTATGTTTAAAACGAGCCTGTCGGTTGATAGATGTGCCCCGGGGTAGTTAGATCGTTTAGATCTTCCCAGATGGCACATGGATCTGCAGGCATCCTCTCCCCCGTTGTTTCATCCTGTGCACGGTCAGCTCAATGTTTCATTTTAATCAGTAGTTTAACTCCAGGTATGTTGTTTCCTTGACAATTTTCTACACTGGATTGGGGGTAACTAATCATGTTTTAATATGCATAAAAAGAAAATAGAGCTGCAAACATAAAATGCTCAGACATGGTGGGATGATGGTGGTCACAAGTGTCTATGAGGAGATTTTGGTCATCTCCTAAAATTGTTAGGATCTTGCCATCATCTATGGAACATGTTGCAGAATAAATTAATTTTTTTTTTTTTTTTTTTTTTTTTTTGAGACGGAGTCTTGCTCTGTCGCCCAGGCTGGAGTGCAGTGGCGTGATAACGGCTCACTGCAACCTCCAACTCGTGAGTTCAAGCGATTCTCCTGCCTCAGCCTCCTGAGTAGCTGGGATTACAGACACACACCACCATGCCCAGCTAATTTTTGTATTTTTAGTAGAGACGGGGTTTCACAATGTTGGCCAGGCTGGTCTCAAACTCCTGACCTCAGGTAATCCGCCGCCTTGGCCTCCCAAAGTGCTAGGATTACAGGAGTGAGCTGCTGCACATGGCCACATTAAATTAGTCTTAAGTAGAGTTTCAGATTGGCAGAAAGTTGATGGTGGAGGCTGGTTACTTGGTGAACAGGACAGTGTGGAGATGCGGGTCCAGATATCGGAAGAGATGGCTTAAGTGGCAAGGAGACCTTTCGGATGAGGAAAGAGAACAATAGGCCACAGAATAACCAGGTTAACAGGCTTTGACCAAGAAATCAGGGGTTTGGCCTTGACATTTTGGGAAACAGGAAGACATTAAAGCATTCTGGATGTGGAGTTACACAATCAGAACAAACTTTTTAAAGACCATTTTGCAGATGACATTAAATATAACTGAAGGAATAAAAAGTTATTTTAAAAAAGAGAAGGAGAGCAAAAGTAGGAGTCCAGGAAACCAGGTCAAGTAAATCAAGAGTTTTTAACAAGGATTCTAGCAATGAATTGATCAGGGAGGGATGAAGAAAACGGTTGGGTCCACATGATGTTGGGGATGAAAATTCCAGAAATATTTCACAGGATAGCTGTGGTTCTGTTCTCATGACCGGCAAAGCCCTGGTGCCCTGTTGCTATTAGGAAAGAGACAGAAGAAACTCCTTTTGTCTGCGGAAGTCATTCATCTGGGGATACTGAAGGGTTCTGGAGGTTAGCCAGAATGAGACTGGGTGGTGTGGTGAGCATGATTAGAGATGTTCTAAGGTAGAAACACCGCAATGGCCCTGGGCTGCTCTCCCGTAGAGTGAAACCGGACTGAGCCAGGCTGGCTAAGATTGTGGATCTCACCCTTCAGAATGTGAGCACTCGTGGACAAAGGGCAGCCAGGGGTGGGGACTCTCACTTCTGCTATCCCAAACCAACATTTTTCATTCTGAGGTTTGATTTACCAGGATTTGTTTTTCAACTGCGTAAAATTAAAGAATCTTTAATACCATATTTCTCATTTTCTTTCAATACAGAACCCCAGGTTTACTTGCCGGGTTTAATAATTCTGCTTCTTTTCACGTCTGTGGCCCTAGTGGCTGCCATCATCTTTGGCGTTTGCTATAGGAAAAAAGGGAAAGCACTCACAGGTATTGTGTCTATGGCGCTTTTTGCAAATTAATCTTAAAAGAGATAGATTTCTAGATCATGTTTTATCATTCTCTGACAAAAAGAAATAGAACTCCAAAAACCTGAAAAAGCCAATATTCTGCCTAGTTATATATAAGGGAACAAGAATACTCTGGTGTTCAGGAAACTGATGACTTGTAAGCTCCATGTTTAAGTTGTATAGACTGTACAGCATCACATATACAGCAGCTTGCATTTATCCTAGAATACATCAATTTTTAATGCATACATTTAAGATATACATAAAATATTTAGATGATCAGTAGGGGGAATTCCTGACTGGAGTGTTACTTTGAAATAAGAACCTCCACCAGGTGCGGTGGCTCACACCTGTAATCCCAGCACTTTGAGAGGCCAAGGCAGGTGGATTACCTGAAGTCAGGAGTTCGAGACCAGCCTGGCCAACATGGTGAAACCCCATCTCTACTAAAAATGCAAAATTAACCAGACATGGTGGCACATGCCTGTAATCCTAGCTACTTGAGAGGCTGAGGTAGGAAGATCGCTTGAACCCAGGAGGCAGAGGTTGCAATGAGCCAAGATCATGCCATTGCACTCCAGCCTGGACAAGAGTGGAACTTCATCTCAAAAAATAAATAAATAAATAAAAGAACCTCAGATTATGAAAATAAGTTATATTGAATAAAATTTAGGTGCTTATTCTTAGAATAGACAGCCAAGTCTTATCCTGTTTCTTGGGAATAATTTTCCCATACAAATTTGTTAGTGTCTTTAAACATCATGTCATGTTTAACTTTTAGACTACAAAGCTAAAAATGTGTAATTTTTATGAAAGGATTCAAGACTTCATTAGATTTCCTAAGAATATCTCTTAATCCTGTAATATTCAAGTCATTCTCTTTTGACTTGAATATTAAAAACATGATGTTTCACGATCCTTTTCCATTTTCAGTTGCTCTCTTATTTATTTATTTATTTATTTACTTGTTTATTGTTTAGACAGAGTCTTGCTGTGTTGCCTAGGCTGGAGTATGATGGCACGATCTTGACTCACTGCAGCCTCCGCCTCCTAGGTTCAAGTGATTCTCGTGCCTCAGCCTCCTGAGCTGGGATTACAGGCATTTGCCACCATGCCCAGCTAATTTTTGTAGTTTTGGTAGAGATGGGGTTTGACCATGTTGGCCAGGCTGGTCTAGAACTGCCAACCTCAGGTGGTCCACCCGCCTCAGCCTCCCAAAGTGCTGGGATTACAGGCATGAGCCACAATGCCTGGCCCAGTTGATTGCTTATTTATATGGCCCACTTTGCCTTGCTGTGATTTGATCAGTTCTCCCACATCACACCCTTGGACTTCATGAGACCCTGCCTATCTAGCTGCTTCTCTAACCATTACATTGCCAAATGAAACACTAGACAATCAGAAGACTAATTAAAGAGGAAAGATGGAGATTTCTGATGCCAGTGGTAAGCAGTGAGCAATGTTTGAGTGGTGAACTTTTTTTTTTTTTTTTTTTTTGAGACGGAGTCTTCCTCTGTCACCCAGGCTAGAGTGCAGTGGTGTGATCTCGGCTCACTGCAACCTCCGCCTCCCGGGATGAAGCGATTCTCGTGCCTCAGCCTCCTGAGTACCTGGGATTACAGGCATTTGCAACCACGCCTGGCTAATTTTTGTATTTTTAGTAGAGATGGGGTTCCACCATGTTGGTCAGGCTAGTCTCAAACTCCTGACCTCGTGATCCATCCGCCTCGGCCTCCCAAAGTGCTGGGATTACAGGCATGAGCCACCACACCCAGCCGAGTGGTGACCATTTTTTAAAGAGTCTGTTCATTGTTGAATGCTTTTATTTAGTGCAACTTCACCTCCTTAACAACATCATTACTGGGGATTTGGATAACGCATGTTCAGATGATGAAGATCACTTGTAGTCATGTTTATGTGAGATAAACAGACTTCCTGATGTTTGGTTCTTTAGGTTTTTCTTTTTGATACTATTTTACTGCCATATGGGCCTACCGTTTACTGGATTGGATGTCATGACTGTTAGCTCTCTCTTCATCCATTCATCCTTACGTGTTTACTGATCATCAGGGACTGGACTGGCACTGGGGTCTCAATATCAAGCAACGCAGACACAGCCAGTGCCCTCCTGGAGGAAGCATCTTAGTGGGCAGGGTAGGTGTTAAGCCCACGGAGGGAAGCCGAGTGTGCAAGGGAAGGTGCTGAGCACCAGGTAGCAGACGACAGAAGGTCAGCCCATCCCTGAGGCCAGCCAGGGCCTCCCAGAGGAGGAAATGTGTGAGTTAAGATCTGAAAGACAAGTCAGAATTCGCTAGCCAAGGGACATCAGGAGAAACACAGGCATTCTATCCTGAGAGCTGCATGATGAGGGGAGCACGGTGCATTAGCGGGCTGGAGGGAGCTAGTGGCACTGTAGCACAAAGTCAGGGACCAAGTGGAAGATGAGGCTGGAGAGGAGGGCACGGCCAGACCATGTAGCCCTGCAGGGCTGCTGAAGGAGTTTGCTCCTTGTCCTTAGCAAAAGGGACCGAGGGCGGCCCTCTGGCTTTAGAGTACCAAACAAATGTGTGGTACAGTGTGCGTAGATGCAGGCGCACCAGTTAGGAAGCTGTTTGCAGTTGTCCGGGGCAGAGGTGATCATGGCAGGTTTGCATGTTTACCAGCTCCATGGACAGGTATTTATTTTTAGTGCCATTTGTGATTGTCTAGACTGATTTCTCCAAGGAAACAGCTGCAATTGTCCTCTTTTTTTTTTTTTTTTTGGCGGGGTGTCGGGGGAGGGCAGGTAAGTTTACCTTGATATATAATTTCAAAGTGATAGAAAAGAAGCAAGAATAATGATGATGATAGCAATAGCTGACATATATTAAATAATATGTGCCAACATGACTACATATATTTTGCATGTGCTAAGTACATCTTCACAACAGCACCATGAGGTGGGCACTATTATTTCCCCTATTTTATGATGAGACTGCTTGGCACCATCCCTGGCATGCTTAAGTGCTCATTAGCTATTATACTGAACTGTGATGATCTTCCCATGGAGAATTTGACAACTCCTAACTTTAGTCAGTTTTTTGTTGTTGTTGTTGTTGCTTTTTGAGACAGGGTCTCACTTTGTCACGCAGGCAGGACTGCAGTGGCACGAGTGCAGCTCTCTGCAGCCTCCAGCTCCCTCCTGGGCTCAAACAATCCTCCCACCTCAGCCCCTCAATTAGCTGGGACCACAGGCACGCACCACCATGCCCAGCTAATTTTTGTATTTTTTATAGAGATTGGGTTTCACCATGTTGCCCAAGCTGGTCTCAAACTTCTGAGCTGAAGCAGTCCGCCCACCTCAGCCTCCCAAAGTGCTGGGATTACAGGTGTGAGCCACCGGGTCCAGTCCTAACTTTAGTCTTTATAGTGAGCCCAACATTAAATGTTCATTAGAAGTAGGATAAAATTGTATCTTTGCATAATATAAATTCATAGATTTCTTAAAATTCATAAAATTTAACCTTTTAGGTTTCATCACTTCTGTAAGAGTGAGTGGAGATGTAGTTTTTGAACATACTCTTCTTTCTTCTGAGAAGCAGCCAGATATAGTGGAAAAGGTCTTGGGGCCTGCTGGTCTCAGTGGGTCTGGCACCTAGCTTGCTGTGCTTGCCTCACTTTTATAGTACATTCAAGCTAGTTTACTGGAAAAATCAGTCTCCTAGACATGTTTTCTTTGGTTCTTCTATGATGTCTAACTTAGTCCCTCATAGCCAAAGAAAACTTGTTAAGGGAATGAGAATGTCTATAGTCATAGCAGCAGCTCTGACAGCCCCCAAATGTGCCCAGAGGTAGTCACTGAAACATTAGTGGATCATGTTTTGCTTTGCATAGAACAGGAAGTTCTGTTTTTGACAGGAGTAAGATGGCTTCATAGCCTTTATTTTTTTATTTTTTGGTTTTTTTGAGACCGAGTTTCGCTCTGTCGCCAAGGTTGGAGTGCAGTGGCACAATCTCAGCTCACTGCAGCCTCCGCCTCCCAGGTTCAAGCGATTCTCCTGCTTCAGCCTCCTGAGTAGCTGGGATTACAGGCGAGTGCCACCATGCCCGGCTAATTTTTGTATTTTTAGTAGAGATGTGGTTTCACCATGTTGGCCAGGCTAGTCATGAACTCCTGACCTCAAATGATCCACCCGCCTTGGCCTCCCAAAGTGCTGGCATTACAGGTGTGAGCCACTGCACCTGGCCCTTCATAGCCTTTAAATCAGTTGATTTACTTTTAAATGCTTTCACTTCCAGGAGCGCTCACTGAAAGACTTGCAGTGGACTCTGTTGAAAGATAATACTGAACTGACCTAGTGGTCATAATACTGAGCCTGATACAGAAAGAAAAATTTAGAACGATTGCACTTACATGTGCAGTATTCCCCAAAAGTCAAATATACAGAGATATAGAATAAAACAATGGTTACCAGGGGCAGGGGGAAAGAAAATGGGGAGATGTGGGTCAAAGGAAACAAAGTAGCAGATATGCAGAATGAAGAAAGTTGTCCAGGAATCTAATGTACGGATGGGGACTGTAGTTAATCATGTTGTATCATATTCAAGATTTTTGCTAAATTTGTAGATTTTAGCGGATCTTGCCACACACACATAAAAATGGGTAGCTAAGTGAGATGATGGGTATGTTAATTTGCTTCACTATAGTAACCATTTTACTATCTATATTTGTCCTGTAACATGTTGTATACCTTAAATATACATAATAACCTTTATTTAAAAGAAAAGTGGGAAATAATAACTTGAAGTCCTTATCCTTGCTTTGTGTTTTCTAGCTAATTTGTGGCACTGGATCAATGAGGCTTGTGGCCGCCTAAGTGGAGATAAGGTAGAGTGAACAGTTGTTGGTGCCTCTGTTAAGTACATTCAACAGGCTGGTAGAGCCATCCTAGTCAAATATTGAGCTCCCCACCCCCCTTTTTTTTGAGACAGAGTCTTACTCTGTGCCCCAGGCTGGAGTGTAGGAGTGCAATCTCAGCTCACTGCAACCTCTGCCTCCCAGGTTCAAGTGATTCTCCTGCCTCAGCCTCCCGAGCAGCTGGGATTACAGGTGCCCACTACCACACCTGGCTAATTTTTTTGTGTTTTTAATAGAGACAGGGTTTCACCATGTTGGCCACGCTGGTCTCAAACTCCTGGCCTCAAGTGATCTACCTGCCTCGGCCTTCCAAAGTGCTGGGATTATAAGTGTGAGCCACCGCGCCCGGCCTGAGCCTCTTTGCTTAAGGGGCATTTTCAGGTGCAGTGATCAAACCGCAAATTCCAGGATAGATCTCTGCAGAGCAGCCCAAAGCCCAAGTCCAGGCTCATTCTAGATGCCTGTTTTCTTTGTCTTTGTTTCCACTTCTCTCATCTCTGTGTTCATGTTATTTTTTTTTAGTACTAATCTTGATTGTCTGGTACAGATTCCTGAGAAGGATGAATTGCAACTTTCCTTGACTCTCTAGTTATTCTGGTAACATTTTATGTTGACACAATTCAAAATTGTAGGAAAGTAGTAGAAAAGGACAAAGACCTTCCATATACCCTACACATAGGCCCACCAGTTGTTTCTATTTTCTCTCATTGCTTTGTGATTTGCTTACTCTCTGTATGTGTGTATATGAACACAGTTATGTTTTCTTCTCCAACCATTTTAGAGTGAATGGCAGACCGTGTGTCCCATATCCTTAAATATTTCAGTGTGTATACAGCCATAAAAAAGGATGAGTTCATGTCCTTTGTAGGGACATGGATGCAGCTGGAAACCATCATTCTCAGCAAACTATCACAAGAACAGAAAACCAAATACCGCATGTTCTCACTCATAGGTGGGAATTGAACAATGAGAACACTTGGACACAGGAAGGGGAGCATCACACACCGGGGCCTATTGTGGGGAGGGGGTAGGGGGGAGGGATAGCATTAGGAGATATACCTAATGTAAATGACGAGTTAATGGGTGCAGCACACCAACATGGCACATGTATACATATGTAACAAACCTGCACGTTGTGCACATGTACCCTAGAATTTAAAGTATAATTTAAAAAAAGAGAACAAGGACATTCTCATATATAGCCATAGTACATGTATCAGGACATTTAACAGTAGTATAATACTATTATTCAACCCACATTTGATATTACATTTTCATTAATCATTTCATTATGTCCTTTAGATCTTTCTTTCTTTTTTTTTTTTTCTGAGACCGAGTCTTACTCTCTCATCTAGGCTTGAGTGCAATGGCGCAATCTCGGCTCACTGCAACCTCCGCCTCCCAGGTTCAAGCGATTCTTCTACCTCAGCCTCCTGAGTAGCTGGGATTACAGGCGCGCGCCACCATGCCCAACTAATTTTTGTATTTTTAGTAGAGATGGTGTTTCACTGTGTTGCCCAGGCTGGTCTTGAACTCCTGAACTCAGGTGATCCACCCACCTTGGCCTCCCAAAATGTTGGGATTACAGGCATGAGCCATTGTGCCCGGTTAGATCTACTTTCTTTGATATAAAATGTATACATTTGAAAGCATAAGCTCAAACTGATTTCTTCAATTCCAGGCCAACGCAACAGTATTCATTCTGGTCTTTCCCTTTCCCATATTTGAATCTTTCTTTCCCCAGCTGTATGAAACCTGGCTCCTATTATTCTCAATATATTTTCTCATTTGCTCAATTCTAGAATACACAGAAAGTAGTTTCAGAATTACTAGAGCATACCACAGTGATACACAGAGTTGCTAACTCGAGTTCAATATTTGTTTACAGTTGTTTTTGGGTTTTGTATTTAGATTGAGAATATGTCATCAGAATACTGTGCTCAAAAGTCATTTGGGTTAGCTCCTCTCCTTGCTCAGGTGTGAACATGCTTTTCATCTGAGATGCAGCTAGATTCATTTGTTTCTAGTTGTATTCCATTCTAGAGTTCTCCTGCACTCAGTAATTTTTCATAACACGAAGTGCCATGGTCAGTATACCATCTGTACTTGTTATGGTGGAAGTAATCAGTGTAAACACCGTTTTCAGCAATGTGTAGCTAAACTCATCCTAATAACTCTGGGTGTTAATGCCTCTGCCTTCTGAATGTAAATCGGCAGGAGTCCTCAGGCGACAGTTGTGTCAGTCCACACACGGCAGCCTTTGGTCAGCAGGGAGTGTGTGAAGGTGTCTTACTGCTGACTCTGGAGAAGAAGACATTTCCAGAAGATACGTGCTACCCAGATCAAGGTGGTGTCTGTCAGGGCACGTGTGTAGGAGGTGGTCCCTATGCACAAGGCGAAGATGCCAGGATACTCTCATTGGTCAGCGAGACCGAGACAGAGGAAGACCGCTTCAGACAGATGCCCATGGAAGATGAATACATGGACAGGCCCTCCCAGCCCGCAGACCGTTTACTGTTCCTCACTGAGCCTGGAAGCAAATCCACACCTCCTTTCTCTGAACCCCTGGAGGTAGGGGAGAATGACAGTTTAAGCCAGTGCTTCACAGGGACACAGAGCACAGTGGGTTCAGAAAGCTGCAGCTGCGCTGAGCCCCTGTGCGGGACTGATTGGATTCCCATGTCCTCTGAAAACTACTTACAAAAAGAGGTGGACGGTGGCCATTGCCCGCACTGGGCAGCCAGTCCCAGCCCTAACTGGGCAGATGTCTGCACAGGCTGCCGGAACCCCCCTGGGGAGGACTGTGAACCCCTCGTGGGTTCCCCGAAACGTGGACCCTTGCCCCAGTGTGCCTATGGCATGGGCCTTCCCCATGAAGAAGCAGCCGGCAGGACAGAGGCCAGAGACCAGCCCGAGAACGGGACTGATGGGAGGCTCCCAAGCTCGGCAAGGGCAGGCGCCGGGTCTGGAAGCTCCCCTGGTGGCCAGGCCCCTGCATCTGGTAAGTGACTTCCCGGCCTCTCCCTTCTGAGCAGAAGGGCCAGTTCTTGGTACAGGGTTTGGGGGCAGGTATTACAGACCATTTAGGAAGGAGGAAGCTAATGGGAAAACCTCAGCTTGCGCTTTTTCTTTTAATAGGCATTTTTACAGGATGGCTTTGGATTCAGTTCACGCGTTTGGTTATACATTGCACGCAGCACTGTGTGGCTTCATCGTCTACCACTGGGGCAGTTTCTGCATCCATGCATGTCCCATACCCTTTTGCATTCAGGCTTTTCATGATAGGATAAGACCTCAAGCCCCAGCACTGACCCCCAAAAGACAAACTCAACATCGGCCTCAGGACTGGCTGAGCCAAGGCATTCCCTCAGATTTCTGCTTTTTGGTTTTTGTTTTCAAAGCACCTTAGGCCTCTTAAATCTCCCCCAAGAAAGCTCTTATAAATTTTACGGGGACACACAAAATTGTTTAGTTAATCCTTAATTAATTAATATTTATTGTGAATAATGTGTTGATTCTATACCAAATTAATGATACAGTAAAACTCTTTTTAAACGTTTCATGAGAAAGGCCCCTTTTATAACCACAATGTGTCATATATTTATGGAACCAGGCAGATAATTTTAACAATTTAACATCATTATAAAGATGTATCACTGCAACACTGCCTGAGCATGAACAACCTACCAATTATAATATTGTAACTTTTTTCCATGAGGGTAGAACACCATCTGTTTTATTGTGTAGTTACAAAGGACTTTGCAGCTGATAGTGAGGGCTCTGGCTCTGAGAATTATCTGTCATTTGAAGGGTCAGTGCTCTCTCTGAGAATCTTTCGAAAGCTATAGACACTCCCTCCAGAAAAACGAATATATGGATATATACTATTTAAGGGGCTTCACAGAATCCTCCAACTCATGATTTTCAAAAGGCCCATTCATAGGCCGCCCTTCTCCGGAGATGGTTTTTCTTCTCTGCTTCTTTATTTAGACTGCAAGTGGTGCCAGCAGCCGGTCTTTGAATTGTTTTATAACCCTGAGGTAGCTAGATCTGTGCCTTAAACACAGATAGTGTTTTGCCTCGTGGTAATGATAGTTCCTGGCTTTAATCTGTTCCTCAAGCTTGTGGTTTTGCTGCAGCTACATAGATTTACCGATGTATAAATTCAGTAATAGTAATTCTCAGTCAAACAGAAAGGAGGAGATATGTTTGGGGCTATTTTTCAAAGAACTGGTATGTTTTCTTCTCAGAAGATCTCAGAATTATTATTATTATTATTTTAAGATTGTAAGGAATCTCCATGACTGGGCTTTGCTGTTCGTTTGCATTGATTGATTGATTGATTGATTGATTAGTTGATGGATTTAGAGACCAAATCTCACTCTGTCGCCCAGGCTGGAGTACAATGGCACGATCTCGGCTCATTGCAACCTCCACCTCCTGGGTTCAAGCAGTTCTCCTGCCTGAGCCTCCAGAGTAGCTGGGACTATAGGCGCATGCCACCACACCCAGCTAATTTCTATATTTTCAGTAAAGATGGGTTTTTTCCATGTTGGCCAGGCTGGTCTCAAACTCCTGACCTCAGGTGATCCACTTGCCTTAGCCTCCCAAAGTGCTGGGATTGCAGGCGTGAGCCACTGCGCCTGGCCCGGTCTATTTCTTTTCTCTCCGTTTATTGTCTTCCCCCTGGTTGTGGAGACAGACAGTTCCCTGGGCTGTGGGGAGCGAGAAAGCTGACGTTCTGTCTCTGGCGGCAGCCAGGTCCTGACCGCACTGTCAGGGCAGACCGGTTTTTCAGTGGGTGACACCAGGAAGATGACGTTGCCACTGTGTGAAAATCAGCAGCAGTTCTTGGAAGAACAGCGTTGGCCAGATTTAAAGAGAGAGAGAGATACATGGATCTTTTAATGCCATAAAACAAAAAGCCCGATCTTTGCTCTCCTGTAAGAGTCAAAACAGTAGCCTAGTCTGTTTTTCATCACCTTTTCTTTCTCTAGCACTAAACCATCTAGGGATGGAGGAAAGGAATAAAAAGTGTGTCATCAACTAAGTGGTGTTAATTTGCAAAAAGTTTACACTGCTTTTTCTGTCTTCGTCTGGTGCTTAGCCATGCAAAACATCCGTAGAGAGTCTGCCCGTGGTCGACGCCAGCAAGCGGTCCAAATTCATTTTCGCCTGAGGAGAGGCAGCAGCCAGATTGATTTTGGAGGCTGTGCTATTCTCTCCACAATTACTTCTCCATGAACAGGCCTTATGGCTTCTGGTCAGAATAGTACTTTCTCATTCTTGTTTTTGTAGTTTTTTAAAAAGTCAATTCTATAAAATGCGTGAAAGAGGATGGAGCTTAGGTGAGCCGTCCCACAGAGGCCTTATCCCGTGGTCCCCTCAGAGCCCCTGTGCTCTCAGGACTCTTGCTGATGTGGCATTTTTTAAGGGTTTTTTGGATTTTTATATGAGAGTATTTTTTGTTTGTTTTTGCTTACAATCACATCAAACTGTTTCTGTAGAAATGACAGTGACTGGGGACTTTTTCTTTAGGGAAGGGTATCTGCTGTCCCAGCATCTTTGTGAGGAGAATGATGACTTTTCAGACAGCTCCACAAGTGCAGACAACTTTAAAAAATATACCCAGTGCTGTTAAAGCTATTTTAGCCATATGATAAGTCCTAAGAAGCAAGGAGAATGATTAGCAAAGATCAGTGAAGAGGGAAGCATACTTCTGGTTATGTCTCAAATAACCATGCCTTAATTTAGGTCTGAAGTTACGCCTAATCCTGATGACGTCACGGTTGCCTTGGTTACAAGCCCTCTCACCTGGAGACTGGCTCATTCTCACTGTGCCCCTAGAGAGTTATTTCATGTGAAAGAAACCATAACTGCTTGTGATTAATATGTCTGTTGGTGGCTGGTAGCTTGGTTTTGGCTCCCGAAGCCACTGGTTAGTTTCAGTCACTTCTGAGCTGGAGAAAGTTAGGGTGGTCTTTTTTTTTTTTTTTTTTTTTTATCCTTTAAAAATGATTTTGCTTTTTAATTATTTCAACTTTTATCATAGATTCAGGTTACACGTGCAGGTTTGTACCCGGTATATTGTATGATGCTGAGGTTTGGGGTTTGATTGATCCCGTCACCCAGGCAGTGAGCACGGTATCTTCAGTCCTTGTTTCTCTCCCTCTCTCCCCTGCCTAGTTAGGAGTCCCTAGTGTCTATTGTTGCCATCTTTATGTCCATGAATACCCACTTTTAGCTTCCACTTATAAGTGAGAACATGCAGTGTTTGGTTTTCTGTTTCTGTATTAATTTGCATAGGATAATGGCCTCCAACTGCATCCATGTTGCTGCAGAGGACATGATTTCCTTCTTTTTCTATGGCTGCAAACAATTCTTGATGAACACTGAATACCTATTTGTTTTTCAATTAAACCTTTATTGAAGGTCCACTGAACCACAGAGACTTGAAAAAGCCTGAAAAACAAGTAGGGATTAATGCCAGGGTGTGGACCATGTGAAAAGGAATCAATCATTTGAGAAATCCAGGCCTTCCACAGCCTGCCCCCTCTCTCTGACCTGCAGCCTGTTGTTTGTAATGAATCTTGGGGACTTTTTCCCCTGCCTGGATACTCTCACACCCTATCAACACCCCAGCTCTAGGCAACCACAACCAGTTAGTAGGAATTCTGGCTGGGTGCAGTGGCTCACGCCTGTAATCCCAGCACTTTGGGAGGCTGAGGTGGGTGGATCACTTGAGGTCAGGAGTTCAAGACCATCCTGACCAACATGGGGAAGCCCCATCTCTACTAAAAATACCAAAAAAATTAGCTGGGCCTGGTGGCACGCACCTGTAATCCCAGCTACTTGGGAAGCTGAGGCAGGAGAATTGCTTGAGCCTGGGAGGCGGAGGTGATCTGAGATCTTGCCAATGCACTCCAGCCTGGGCAACAGAGCAAGACTCTGTATCAAAAAAAAAAAAAAAAAAAAGTGGGGGGGCGGTGAATTCTCATAGCCTAATCTTTCTAGTATCTCAAAATGTTAAGTGAATGGATGCTTATACATTCATTCATTCATCCATTGAGGAATAAATAGATGAACACGAGACCACTGTATCTTGTTTGTTCCCCGAAGTCACTCTCAGCCTCCCAGTTCTTTGGTCTGCTCTAGGGAGCTGAAGAAGGAGGGGCATGGAAGGGCTGGCACTGACTGCCCTGGGCTCACCCAGTGTCCTGGGCAGAAGAGGCAGAAATGACAGAGCACAGGTGACCTGGTTCATCCTAGCAGCATAGACTCTCCAAGGCCATCACCTGGGAGCCAGGAACACGGGACAGTGAAGACCTACCTGACCCCTCATCCTCCCCTGTCCTCCATCTCCATCCCTGGTCCCACTATCTCCTGAAATGACTGTTGTTGACCATCCATTTCCATTCTGAGAGTATAGAAAAAGATTTTCCTATCCAAACTTACCTCCTCTCCTTTCTTCCCCTCCAGCAGAGGACAGCCTTCTCGCTCTTTCTTCACACTCTTGTTAGAATGCCATTTACTACCTTGCATATCACTTTCAGCTAAATCTCATAAAGGCAGATATGGTTCATTGGCCCTGAATCTTGAAGTTAAAATAGATATTTCATAATTAGGTTATTTGGTGATAATATTCAGCTTTCATTGCTGTAAAACGTCAATGCACTATTTCAAAAGATACGAAAAATGTGGTCACTGTATATACTCTGCTTCATTTCGTCCTGCCTTCCTTCTTTCTGCACTGATAGGGCTCATTTTGGAAGGCTTTGGTCTGTAAGACTTTCTAAGTAATTGTCAAGCATGATTCAGAATGGAAGTATTAAATACTGTTTCCCTTCCCTTATCATCACATACCCAGTTTCTTCTAAATGCCTGAAACAGAACTTACATTTCCATAAAAAGGAAAATCACATGAGAAGCATATGGGTTAAATATAAAATAAGTTTTTTAAAAAATTCCAAAAGAACCCAATGTAGCCTGGGTAGTTTGAGTGTATTTGTGTATATTTTTAGTTCTCTTCCTTGGAAGAAAATCTACATGACAATTTGGTGGTATTATTTGGCATAGTTCTTGTGATTTAATATTCATATGTTAGGCATTTTAAACAGCATAATAAGCTTTTGAGAAGAAAAGTGTGCATTATCTTGCTTAAAAATGTAAATTCTGTCAGGGATTGTGTTCTTAGAACTAAGTTTGTTCTTTCTGCCTGAGAAATACAAATTCCACGGAGCCTGCTCTGTCAAGCATGGACCAAGTAGAAGCATCGTTCTGATTATGATGGGAGACATTATTGATTCATTGTTTCTGTTGACTTACTTGCTATTTTTAACACTCTCAAGTTACCTAAACATTTTTCTGGTTAAGTCACATTAAATATTAATGTTAAGTCAACTAATCCATTTTTTTTTTACGCTTTCTTTTAGACAGGGTTTGGCTCTATTACCCAGGCTGGAGAGCAGTGGCATGATCTTGGCTCACTGCAGCCTCCACCCCCAGGCTCAAGCCATCCTCCCATCTCAGCCTCCCTTGTAGCTGGGACAACAGGCCTATACCACCACAGCCTGATAATTTTTGTGGGTTTTTTTTTATTTTTATTTTTTAGAGACTGGGTTTCGTCATGATGCCCAGGCTGGTCTCGAACTCCTGAGCTCAAACGGATCCATACACCTAGGCCTCCCAAGGTGTGTAGTCCCAGCCACTCAGGAGGCTGAGGTGGGAGGACAACCAAGCCTAGGAGGTCAGGACTGCAGTGAACTGTGTTCACGCCACTGCACTCCAGCCTGGGTGATTAAGCAAGACCCTTTCTCAAAAAAAACAAAACAAATGTCTGATTGTGAAGCTTGTACCCTAACCCACTGCACTGTCTGGGATTACAGGGGTGATCCTCCACACCCTGCCAACTAATCCATCTTAACTGTTAGAAACACTTCCAAATTCCCATATTTACTAAAACTTCCCACGTCATTCTGGCTTTCAAACCATACTTTAGGGTAGCCTTCAAATTCCGTCAGTCATATGGTGTTCAGAGACCTGTAAGATTGGTGCGATAGCCTGAAGGTTACAGTTTTATCAGTGGTATTATAGACGTTAGTCACCAGGTGCTAAGTGTTTTGTGCGTATCATCTTCTTATTCCTCACCGAAATT
This sequence comes from Theropithecus gelada, assembly GCF_003255815.1. Taxonomy (NCBI): domain Eukaryota; kingdom Metazoa; phylum Chordata; class Mammalia; order Primates; family Cercopithecidae; genus Theropithecus; species Theropithecus gelada. The sequence continues at coordinate 55,176,484 of NC_037686.1, forward strand.
CTATGGGACAAGTTCCTGGCCCAGGATCATGCAGCTAGTAAGCAACAAAGCCATGCTTCAGGTATCTGATTGCAGGCCAGGGCACCGTGGCTCCCACCTGCAACCCCAGTACTTCGGGAGACCAAGGTGGGAGGATCTCTCAAACCCAGGAGTTCAGGACCAGTCTTGGCAACAGTGGGACCTCTTCTCTTTTTTTTTTTTTTTGAGACGGAGTCTGTCTCTGTCTGCCCAGGCTGGAGTGCAGTGGCCGGATCTCAGCTCACTGCAAGCTCCGCTTCCTGGGTTTACGCCATTCTCCTGCCTCAGCCTCCCGAGTAGCTGGGACTATAGGCGCTCGCCACCTCGCCCGGCTAGTTTTTTGTATTTTTTTAGTAAGGATGGGGTTTCACCGTGTTAGCCAGGATAGTCTCGATCTCCTGACCTCGTGATCCGCCCGTCTCGGCCTCCCAAAGTGCTGGGATTACAGGCTTGAGCCACCACGCCCGGCCCGGGACCTCTTCTCTACAAAAATTTTTAAAAATTAGATATGGTAGCATGTACCTGCAGTCCCAGTCACTCGGGGAGGCTGAGGTAGGATGATCACCTGAGCCCAGGAGATCAGGGCTGCAGTGCAACCTTAAACCACCGCACTGTCTTCTCTTAAGTCAGTGTAAGTGATTTCATTTATTTACTGTGCCTTGGAGAATCCTCAGTGTGTCACAGAATAGGGACAGGCACAGTCTTGGCATCATTGGCTGCTCTGGCTGAGGGAGAGGCAGTAGCTAGGCCTGGCCTGGCCCAGAGGGTTCCACAGGAGGGACAGCAGGATGCACAGTGTGTGATGGTCCCCTGGTTATGGTGAGACCCCTCTCTTCTGCCAGTTGTCTCAGGATGTTACCATTTTTGCTATTACTTTCCTTTGTGGGGAAAGCCTTTTCTTCCACGTGCTTCAAACTTTATCTTTTTTTTTTTTTTTGGCAAGCAAAATAAATGTCAGATAAAGGTCAGAGGCAGCCTCGAAGGGGAACACTGTCAGAAAGGGATCCCGAGGAGAGGAGGCAAGAGGGGAGTAACAGGGCCTGATTTGGCTTAATGGACTAACAATGCCTACTAAAAAACCTCTGGTCTTCATGATTTTAATGTAAACTATTTTTTACAGCAGTTTTAACTTCATAGGAAAATTGAGGGGCAGGCACAGAGATTTCCTGTATTCCTCCTGCCTCCCACACATGCACAGCCTCCCCCACTAGAATGGTACATTTGCTGCAGTCGATGAGTCCACATTGACACGTTGGGGTCCACTCTTTGTGTTGTATGTTCTGTGGGTTTGGACTAATGTATCCTGGCATGCATCCACCGTGATAGTCTCATACAGAGTAGTCTCACTGCCCTGCAAATCCTCCGTGCTCGACTTACTCACCCCTCCCTTTCTCTGAACTCCTGGCAACTCCTGATCTTTCTCCTGCCTCCATAGTTTTGCCTCGTCCAGAATGCCATAGAGTTGGAATCACACATTCTATAGCCTTTTCAGATTGGCTTTGTTTACTCAGCATTATGAATCTAAGTTTCCTCCATGTCTTTTCATGGCTCGATAGCTCTTTTCTTTTTAACACTGAATAATATTCCATTGTGTGGACAGACATGGGGGATTTGTTTATCCATTCATTTACTGAAGGACTCTTGGCTGCTTCCAAGTTTTGGCAATTATGACTACAGCTGCTGTAAACATGTGTGTGCAGATTTTTGTGCGGACATAAGTTTTCAATTCCTTTGGGTAAATCCCAAAGAGTATGATTGCTGGATCATATGTGAAGCGTATGTTTAGTTTTGTAAGAAGTCACCAAACTGTCTTCCAAAGCAACTGTACTCTTTTGCATTCCCAGCAGCCAAGGAAACGAGTTCCTGCCACCCGCCCCCATGCTCACCAGCATTTGGTGGTGTCAGGGTTCTGGATCCGAGCCGTTCTAATAGGTGTGTAGTGGTGTCTCACTGTTGCTTTAATTCTCACTTCCTTGATGACATATGACGTGGAGCATCTTTTCATATGCCTGTTTGCCATCTGGATATCTTCGGTGAGGTGTCTGTTAAGGCCTTGGGTCCATTTTTATCGGGTTGTTTGTTTTCTTATTGTTGAATTTTAAGAGTTCCTTATTTATTTTGGGAAATAGTCCTGTATCAGATATGGCTTTTGCAAACATTTTCTTCCAGTCTGTGGCTTGTTTCTTCATTCTCTTAAGCCTCAGATCTTTTTAGGCCATCTTGGGTAATCCTCATCTGAACCATCCCTCCCCTTTTCATACTCCCTTACTAGCCACCAGCAAGGGAGAGTTCCCTGCTAACTGCAGAGGTCCCCGTTGAGTTTCTCGGCATTCAGTGGGAAGAGTTCCCCTCCTGGGATACACATCAACTGCAGAAACCATAGCAACCACGTTGAAAAGGAGACCCACAGCACCCACCTGATTATACAGCTGCCAACACGGTGACCTATGGATGTCACCATCGCAGATCAGATGTGAACTCTCTGATGTGAACAACTAATCTGTTCTGCAATACAGAAAGCAAATGGTAAGGAATTCTTACTTTTAGCAAGGACAGTTCAGGACTGAGGTATCTTATTAGATAAGGATATTACCAACTAATTCTAAGCCTTGATCTACTCTGGTGCTACATTCAACTCACAGCAGACTTGCGTGATGAGAAATGAGACTGTGGGGTTTAGCGTAGAATTATACAGATGAGTGTTCTAACCGAAGACAAGCATCATGATTGAGGACTTCAGCAGAGCAAACAGAAGTTGGTTAGATTTCCAGAGAAAGTGCCCTTTCAGTCTTCAAGACACATTGAGATCCTCTAGCAAGACAGGGATGGAAAGATAATACTACTATTCAGTGTATTTCATGAATCTCTGTGTCCTTGGGAGTTCCGTGAGCACTGATATTACTTTGTGGGAGGAGGAATGCCACCTTTGCACCTGTGACTGCTTCTTTCCTAGCAGTTTCAAATCTATCGTCTTGTTTGACCCTTATGCTGTCCTACTGGATATTCATGTGCTCATTTGTTCATTTATTTAACAAATGCGTATTATTAACATGTGCTTGCTCCACGCAGTTGCACACCGCCAGGCCAGCACAGCTTGATTCAGATCGGGAGAGCTAGGTGGTTTGTCCCAAACTCTCACCACTAGTGAGGGCCAAGTCTCAGGACAAGACCCAAGAGCTTCTAGACCCCTGTTCTCTCCTCTGCCCCACATTTCTGCCCCTCCTGAATTCAGGCAGCTATTAAGACCTCCATCCCTCTAGTCACCACTTATTCACCTCTGCTCTTCAGAGACTGAAACACCACGATGACATTGATGTCATTAGTTTGCTTTCCGGTGAATCTGGATTATGACACACCATGGGAAAAGAAAGCTGTTCAGCAGTTTTCTTTCTTGAAACAGTGTCAGTCAGTAGAGGGGGAAAATCCCAACCAGAGAAACCTGGCGTGCTCACATGCAGAGCACCTGCAAGCTGGTGTTTGTGATGCAGCCAACCTGGCCTGGAGAGAGTGCTTAGTCAATTCTGCATGGAGAGTGTTGCTTCTGTTACTGTTATTATGGCAGTAGGTACTCAAACTGTCTCCACTCAACCCACAGATTAACCCACACCCACCCAGGAAGCTGACTGAAGCCCATAGCACACTGATTATTCACAACTCGTGAGTCACTCTAGAATACCCAGACCCTTCTGCTCCTACCTGCTGAATGGCCATGTTATCTAAAGTCCATGGGTGCTCCCAATTCTGTGAGTGTGAGCTGATCTTGTCATTTAAAACGTTAACTATTATGTTAACTGTCAAGAAAAAAAATGGGTTTGATAATCATGATTATTTCTGTGAAAACTATTGAATATTGGGATGATTCGGGGAATGAATTGCTAAAACCTTTGTGGTATTGAAGTTGAGGTGAATGAGACAACTGTGAAAGGTGGAAGGAAGAAAACTCTAGAAGGCTTCTGCATTAGACTGCTTTTTGGCAAGTGACTTTTGGTTCTCATTCCATGTTAAAGAACCCGAAACTCGAAATTGTAGGTAAAGCATTCAAGATCCAGTTGGTACAATCAGTAGACCCATCCGCAAAGGACAGGCCCCAGTTTTCCATCAGAAAGTCGGTGTTTCACAGCGAGTGGTGGGTGGCTTGAATATAGGAAAACATGTCACAGGATTGGGATTTCAGAAGCAAAGTGGATGACTTCTACAGCTCAGTTCTACTGAGTTGTAGTAGAGAAAATTAGTAGAGAAAATCTGATTAGCAAACACTTCTGGAATATTGAAAAATGTCCAACTCATAAGATGTTACTTCCGAAAATGGTAGTGCTAGATTATAGCCTCAATGGGGAAAGTTCCCAGAGTAGGGCTCCTAAGAGCTGCCCATGTCTTCAGGACTGGTGACATAACTGGCATAGCCCAGTGAAAATGAAAAATTTCCCCCTTTTGCAAAAATTAATAAGAATTTCATGATGACAATAAAGCATTTAACCCAGCGTGGAGCTCTGCAGAGCATAAGGCCTTGCGCAGCTGCACAGGCCCATGGAGACCACTCTGCTGCCACTTAAGAATTGCCGCGTATTGTGATTGGCAGATCAGTATAACTTTTGTAAAAAAGTTTAGTCTCTCTCAGTTTACCATATCTCTCAAGAGTCACCATGCATGGACTTGACCGAAGGTTGTTTTTGTCATTAATTTTAGCTTCATTAAAGAAACACTTGAAGAATAAACTTGAGAATCTCCTTAATCTTTCTAGGTAACTGGCCTTTACATCTTAATGGTCAGGAATTTTTTCTTTCTTTTTTTTTTTTCAAGACAGAGTCTCGCTCTGTCGCCCAGGCCGGAGTGCAGTGGCCTGATCTCGGCTCACTGCAAGCCCCGCCTCCTGGATTCATGCCATTCTCTTGCCTCTGCCTCCCAAGTAGCTGGGACTACAGGTGCCTGCCACCACGCCTGGCTAATTTTTTGTATTTTTAGTAGAGATAGGGTTTCACTGTGTTAGCCAGGATGGTCTCGATCTCCTGACCTCGTGATCCGCCCACCTTGGCCTCCCAAAGTGCTGGGATTACAGGCGTGAGCCACCGCGCCCGGCCAATGGTCAGGAATTTAAAGGCCTAGTTTTTGTCCTTCCACAAGCCTCATGGCCTTCCAAAAATAATACTCTTTTTTTTTTTTTTTTTTTGAGATGAGGGGGTCACTCTGTCGCCCAGGCTGGAGTGCAGTGGCACAATCACAGATCACTGGAGCCTCAGCATCTCTGGGCTCAGGTGATCCTCCCACCTCAGCCTCCCAAGTAGCTGTGACTACAGGCGTGTGCCACCACACCTAACTAATTTTTTTGCATTTTTCATAGAGACAGGGTTTTACCATGTTGCCCATCTGGTCTCCAACTGCTGGGCTTAAGCATTCGCCCACTTTGGCCTCCCAAAGTGCCAGGTTTACAGGTGTGAGCCACCGCACTCAGTCCCCCAACAATAATATTCTTGGTTCAGTCCATGAAACAAAGGATTCTGAAATGTTTAGATATTTTACTTATGCAAAAGGGTTTGAGGTCCATCTGAAAAAAGAAAACAAAAATGAATATAGGTGCTACAGAATATTTAGGTTATCAGTATCAAAGATACTGTTTGCCATGGAGCAATGGCATGGAATGAAATTCTCAAGATGAAAGACTTTACACAAACCATAGGTTTTACCTGGGTTCAGACTCATCAAAGGTTCTCACAAGAAAAAAGTAAACAACAATGGATTCATGTTGATTTGTTGAAAAATAAAATTTAAAATGGTAGATAAATAATATATACCATGACATAAGCAGATAAATCAGTGAGGAAGATAAAGAAGAGATGAGAGCAAATTCAAAACCATAAATCAATCATGCAGTGGCTGGAGACGTCCTCTGTGTAGTTTCACGTGATACTGAAGAACAACGGAACCAGCAGGCAATGATGATGTAGTGAGAACACCTCATGATGGATGGTTTTGCATTTAATCTCATCTCTTCTTTATCCTCTTCATAGATGTATCTGTTTGTGTCATGGTGTATATTAAAACTAGAGGAACTAGGTCAAGAGTAGTCATACGTCTAAGCAACTTTAAATTGCTTATGTTATTAAATAAACATGGTATGTTTTTAATCAGAATAGAATTTTCATTGTATGTACATTTTTTAAAATTGAATGTCCCATTCCATGTACTTTTTATTTTTCACTTTCACTTTTTCTATTAATGAAGTAGGGATTTCTCAAATAGGAAGACTTAACTGTGTTGCTATGTCTACTTGTCTGTTGCTGCTACGGTAGAAGCCTTTTTATTAGCACTTGGTCAGCAGTTGCTGTGTTACTTAAAAATGTCATCTTATAAGTTCATATCTTAAACTTTTTTTTTACCTAAAACATATACCTTATATTTACACACCAATTATGTTTTAGTATAAGCCTGTATGTACTGGCTGATTATAGTTTCCTGAGCCCCCCACCTGTTTTTTTTGTTTTTTTGTTTTTTTTTTGAGACGGAATCTTGCTCTTGTCGCGCAGGCTGGAGTGCAGTGGCATGATCTTGGCTCACTGCAACCTCCGCCTCTCGGATTCAAGCAATTCTCCTACCTCAACCTCTTGAGTAGCTGGGGTTGTATTTTTAGTAGCCATGGGGTTTCGCTGTGTTGGCCAGGCTGGTCTTGAACTCCTGACCTCAGGTGATCTACCTGCCTCGGTCTCCCAAACTGCTAGGATTACAGGGGTGAGCCACCATGCCCGGCCTCCTGAGCCCTTTTTACATTAACCATACCACCTAATTTCCAGTTTCTATTTCTTCAGTGTGAAATGAGAAGTTACAAGTATTTGAGAGCAAAATCCTTCCGGACTTTTACTATTTCTTTTTCCTGTTCTTTTTCTTCCTTTCTCACTTCTCTGTAGCCCTGGGAACCGTCTCATTGTCATATTTGTGTTCTCGAATATTTTGAGTGATAATGTCGGTGCTGTATATTTTGTTTTGGTTTTCTGTGGGGTGAGTGGAACCAGCTTGCTTCTGCGCCGCCATTTTGAAACCAGAAGTCCTTCCTTTTTCTTTTTTCATAGTTTCCTTGCCTACACCACCACACCAGTTGAACAGTTTGTGGTGGTGGTTTCATTTTGTTTGTGTATGTGTGTGTGTGTGCGCATGCGTGTGTTTTTCAGTAACTCACTTTTATTTGGGTCCTTGCAAAGCATTCACTGTAGTTTTTATAGAAACATTTCCCATTTTTTCTCACTAATATTTCACTGCTTTGCCCAATATTTAATTAAATTTCCTGACGAGTTTATCTGGTGACAACAGACTTGAGAAGGAACTTGGTAAGTGGTGGGAGCAGAAGGGCATAGATACAGTGGTGAGTAGACCCTCACTGGAGTTCGCTGTGTGTCTGGCAGTGTGTGGAGAGGGGGTGGAGAATGTGCTGGGTAGGTGGTAAACAGGAATGCCAGCGGGCCTCCCCCATTGGGGGTTCTTAGACAAGTCCTGCCACTGCCCGTCTTGGAGGACATCCCACACAACTGCCTATGGGAGAAACAGCATAAGGCACAGACCTCCTTCCAGGACTTTGGATTTGTTGCTCATACTTGAAATCCTTGTGTTTTCATGGGCTTTTCCTTGTGTTTTGGTCTTGGCTTCTCTAGAGGTACCCAGTGGGTCAGGGGAAGGCTCCTCAAAGGAATTTCCTACATGCCTATCGGTATTTTAGTCAGGCCATCCAAAACATGCCTTCCAAATTTGAGGAAAATCTCATATGGAGTGGTAACAAAAACTTCATTTTATTCGTATGAATTATTACTAAGCTGAGTCACAATGAAGAAGAAAAAGGTAGTGAATCATGAGGAGCCATTCTGACATTCCTGGCCCCTGATCAAATGGAAGGATTCTGTTTATGATGCTGAGTGTTGGGGCGTTTCTAGATCTGCTTGGTTTGTGGTACTTTCCTAGACCAACGACTAGGAAATTTCTGTCTTTAAAATGGAAGAATCATAAGAGCTAGCAGGTTTCCTAACATTTGTTGGGCTTTCTGTTTGTTTTTCAAAACGTCCGCTGCTTAAAGACTGGCCACATCTAGTCACCCACAAAGAAATGATGATAGAACCCCCTAGGGACAAAACACCCTTCAGAGTTCAGAAGGGAAAAGTGATTTATAGGACTTTTTTTTTTTTTTTCCATTTTAGTTTTGTGAATCTCCTTTGTTTCCAGAAGTAATTTTTTTTTAATGTTAAGGAAGTTGATTAATCTCTACTGAAAGCTGAGCCCACGTGGCCCCATGATCCTCCAGGGCTGAGCCTTTAGGGACCACGAGGAACCAAGGCACGCAGGGTGACAGGGCCTCAGATGTGAGTCCAGAGAGGAGAGCAGACTGAGGTCTCCTCCCTTAGCTGTGCTTGTTCTGTGTTGAAAACACACACACACACACACACACACACACTCTCTCTCTCTCTCTCTCTCTCTCTCTCTCTCTCTTTTGTAACATTTGAATCTCGTCTGTGATTCTGTAATCCTGGTGTGCTCTCTTGCCAGTATCCCGGAGTCCCACATCACAGGCAAATGGTAAAGCATGAGTCTGCCCCTAGGCTTGCTCATTTCTCATCTCTTCTTCTCCCCTCCTTTCCTGTTCCTCTTCTCCTCTTCCTCTTCCTCTCCTCCTCCTCTTTCTCCCCTCCTTCTCCTCCCCCTTCCTCTCTCCTTCCTCTTCCTCTACCCTTTCTTCCTCTCCTCTTCTTCTTCCTCGCCCTCTCCTCTTCCTCGCCCTCTCTTCCCCCTTCCCCCCTACCTCTTCCACTCCTTTTCCTCTTTTCTTCTCCCGCCTCTTCTCTTTACTTCTTTTGTCTTTTTTCTCTTTTCTCTTCTCCTCCTCTCTTCTCTGCCCCGCCCTCCTCCACCTCAGTGGGCCTGGAGGGTGACAGCGTGGTTCCCTGTGGCCCGGGGCTGTGGGAAGCCGGGAAGCCGCCCTCCACTCCTCTCGGGAGACCCGTCCTCCGGGCGCTGACTCACCCTCCCCGTGTTCTCCCTTCCTCTCCCGGCAGGAAATGTGACTGGAAACAGTAACTCCACGTTCATCTCCAGCGGGCAGGTGATGAACTTCAAGGGCGACATCATTGTGGTCTACGTCAGCCAGACCTCGCAGGAGGGCGCAGCGGCGGCGGCGGAGCCAGTGGGCCGCCCGGTGCAGGAGGAGACCCTGGCGCGCCGCGACTCCTTCGCGGGGAACAGCCCGCGCTTCCCGGACCCGTGCGGCGGCCCCGAGGGGCTGCGGGAGCCGGAGAAGGCCTCGCGGCCGGTGCAGGAGGAGGGCGGGGCCAAGGCTTGAGCGCCCCCCGTGGCCCCAGCGCCGACCAGCGCCGACCACCCAGGGATCGATCGGTACAGTCGAAGAAGACCACCGGGCATTCTCCGCCCACCTTGCCCTCCAGGAAATGGGCTTTTCAGCAAGTGAATTGATGAGGACTCTCCCCAGGCCCACGGATGCTCAGCAGCTCCCCTGCACTGGGGCAGATGCCTCCCCTGCCGCCCCTCAAACTCGCAGCAGTAATTTGTGGCACTATGACAGCTATTTTTATGACTATCCTGTTCTGTGGGGGGGGGGGGGACGGTCTGTGTTTTCCCCCCATATTTGTATTCCTTTTCATAACTTTTCTTGATGTCTTTCCCCCCTCTTTTTTAATTTAAAGGTTTTCTCAAAAATTATCCTAAAGGTGAGGGTCTCTTTCTTTTCTTTTGCGTTTTTTTTTGTTTTTGTGTTTTTGTTTTTGTTTTTGTTTTGGCAACCTGGCTCTGGCCCAGGTTGGAGTGCAGTGGTGCGATCATAGCCCAGTGCAGCCTCTAACTCCTGGGCTCAAGCAATCCAAGTGATCCTCCCACCTCAACTTCCGGAGTAGCTGGGATCACAGCTGCATGCCATGCCCAGATTCTCCCCCTCCCCCGCACCGAGACAGGGTCCCACCACGTTACCCAGGCTGGTCTCAAACTCCCCAGCGAAAGCAGTCCTCCAGCCTCGGCCTCCCAAAGTACTGGGATTACAGGCGTGAGCCCGCACGCTGGCCTGCTTTACATATTTTCTTTTGTGCCCCTTCTCACAGTGTTTTGGAGATGACTTTCCCTGTATGTGTTCATTGTAAGCACTTTAGGGAAAAGGCTAAACATGTGAGGCCCGGAGATAGTTGCTGGGAACATGTGGTGGGACTTCCATATTCTGAAAAATGTTCTGTATTCTCATCTTTCTAAAAGAAAGAAAAAAGGAAACCCTATTTTTTTCTCCTGAATGTTTTTAAGTTTGTGTCGGTCCTTAAGCAGAACTAAGCTCAGTATGTGACCTTACCCCCTAGGTGGTTAATTTTTCCACGCTGGCAGAGGCACTCAGGTACTTGGTAACCAAATTTCTAAAACTCCAAGTTGCTGCGGCTTGGCATTCTTATTCTAGAGGTCTCTCTGGAAAAGATGGAGAAAACGAACAGGACATGGGGCTCCTGGAAAGAAAGGGCCAGGGAAGTTCAAGGAAGAATAAAGTTGAAATTGTAATTTGCATTTTCTTTGTCTAGATAAGAATAGCATAAATGGATCCTCTTTTATTCGTACATAATCGTGCATCTGTAGGTTGGCCTTGTAGAAGTGGAAAACATTCCATTTTCCAATGCATTTAAATTTAAAGCCAAACCGCATGTTGTGAATTTAAGAAAACTTCTTATCCTAAAGGTGTCTTTCTCTTGGCATCATCCCCCTTGTGAGAAACCTAGAGGATGGTCCAGATGGAAGGAAATTCCCTGGGTGGTTTTATCTTTTGTTACTCAGTGAGCACTGGTTCCCTGCAAATACTGGAGAAAAGCAAAAATACGCAAGCAAGTTAAAATTAATTTTGTACATCTGGTAGGTTATAAAAGAAAGCACTAATAGTGGTCACTGCCCAGACTTTATTGGCCACAAATGCCCAGCTGAAGAGCATGACTGTGGATCACTGGTTTTTCCCTCCTGCTGGAAATACTGGGGTGGTAGCGGTCAGTTAGGATTTTCAATGGAGAAGCACAGGACAGTTCTGTAATTTATGGGACTCCTTAGCCAACATAAAGAACTGCAGGAAATAACTGCACGGCCAGGAGGACCTGTTGGTGGGAATTTACTGTCATTCCTGCCCTTTTACTTAACATCATCCACAGGGAGATGTTATACAAATGGAGGAAACCATTATACCTTTTGATATGGAATATATTACAGAGTTACAGTTCACAAAGTAGACCTCTGAGGTGAAAACCCGAGTTTCTGCTGTGACTGTCATCTCACTGAGCACTTCGCCTTTCTTTGCTTTTATTTGTTCCTTCTATAAAAAGGCAATAATGATAATTTATAATAGTTTCCCTACCCAGAGATATCAGAAGGATGCTACAGTGAATGTTAAAGTACCTTGAGTTCCTTAAATCAAAGGTGCTATATAAATATGTAAGACTCTACTTTCAGAAAAAGGTAATATTCTTTCCTGCACTGATCCCTACTAATTCTGTATTGATCCAAAGGCAACTATATGCTAAGAAATGTATAGAAAATATAAGTCTGTGTGTACTATAGAGATATATGTGACAAGTATAAACAAAATGAAGCAATAATGAACAGTTATTGGGGAAACATGATAAAGAGATTATATTAAACTTATATTTGACCATAAAATCCTTTTTATGGCTTGCTCAAACCGGACTCACTGTAAAATCATGATCCAGCTTATTGCTAATCTTTATGATATGCTTATTCCTAATCTTTATGGTATGGTGTCAACCGTTCATTTGTATCTTATTGCAGGTTCCCTGGACCATAGATAAGGGACAGAAAATACTTGCTTTGATAATATATATGCTGTTGATTTCACAAAAATTTCTTAAAATACATCCTGGATACCCAGTGAAAGAGCTGAAACAGAAATGGAGTATCGTGTTTCCTACTCACATTTTACCCAGCTGCCAGAAGAATGAATTTCTCAAGATCAGTTTGAATGTGATAGATCAGAACCTTCATGTGGTGGGGAAAATGGGATTCTTTCAGTGTAACCACCCCAAGACTTAGTGGCTTAAAGTAGTCACCATTGGCCAGGCACAGTGGTTCATGCCTCCCAGTACTTTGGGAGGCCAAGGCAGGAGGATCCCTTGAAGGACAGTAGTTGGAGATCAAACTGGGCAACAGAGTGAGACCTCATCTCTACAAAAAATACAAAACTTATCTGGGCATGGTGGTGTGCACCCGCAGTCCCGGCTACTCAGGAGGCTGAGGCAGGAGGATGCTTGGACCCAGGGGTGCAAGGCTACTGTGAGCTTTGATTGGGCCAGTGCACTCCAGTGGAAAAACAAAACAAAAACAAAAACCACCACTTATTTAGCTCCCAATTCTATGGGTTGGATCAGCTTGGGTGGTTCTTCAGGCCTGGTCCCACCCGGCCTGGTTTGCTTACCCGTTTACAAGGACCCAGCTGGTTGGCTGGGCCAGGCTGTGTGCTCTCCACCTGTCCCCCATGCTTCCAGCCGCCCAGCTGGGCATGCTCTCATGGTGGTGTTGAGCCTGAGAACAAGCAGAAACCTGCCAGTCTTCTTGAGGCCTGGGCTTGTACTGGGACACTGTCACTTCTGCCACATTCTGTGGGCCAAAGCAGGTCACAAAGGCAGCCCAGATCCAAGGGATGGGGGAACAGCCCATCCCCCCACGGGAAGCGTTGCAGAATGACAGGGTAGGGGGTGGACACGCGGAGGGGAAGATGGCGCCATTGCCGTCTGTCCACCACAGGGCACTGCGTGGAGTAAAGTGCTGCAGAGAAGAGTGCATCTGGGAACAAAAGAGGAACATGGCCCAGCCCCTAACCAGTGAGTAGTTCCTTCTCTGGTGATTGAATTCCCTTAATGCACAGCACTGTAGATTCCCACAATGGGAGGGACACCCACATTCATATTTCAGTGCTGTGTCAAAATTCCTTCCAGAGCCAAATATAGGTGATTTGGGAACTCAGCCCACTGTACTACTTCCGCATTCCTTTGGCACAGAAAATTGAAAAGTGACAACTTCTAAAATCAAGAAAACTGGTGAGATACCTTGGGGTAGAGGAACCTGCATATAAACAGATAAAAGATCTAGTGTTCACCCTTGACCCCAGCTCAACAAACAGAATCTTGTTATGATTATACAAGGGTGAGCTTGAGCAAAGGTGCTGTCTTTGGTGGAAGAAACATAGTTTTGAGTTGTTTGCTCTTTGACAGTGTCTGATGGCATGTGAGTCTTGTGCATCTGCTTTGGGGCGTGCTGGGCACAAGTTGCATAACCCGCTTTGGAAGAGGAGACAAAGCATTCAAAGCCCTAAACACTCTGTTGATAAGTCATCATGTTTATTGAGTGTGCTTTTAGTGGCAGGGCCCTGAGCACCTGGGAAAGGAGATGAGGAGTGCTGGAGGGTTCGGAGCAGAGAAGAGGAGACAATGCTCTGCTCCAAGCACCAGAGGAGGCTTCTGGAAAGGGGCCGTCTGTGGAATTCCTCACCCCTTCACCCTGCCGGTGAAGTCTTACAACCACTAAAGCTTTGCCAGAGAAGAGGCGGGACCTGACATTGGGGAGTGGCGGTGCCAGCTGTGAGCACAGGTGGGGTCTAGGTGGCATCACTGAAGCCAAGCTGAGCGGTGCAGGGGGAGCCACCCTGGACCGACACCCCCATGGCTGCCCCACTGCAGAACTGCCTACTGCAGCAAAACAACCCTATGTCCCCCAAGGTTTCAACAAAGAGGAGGATTGAATAAATGTCCCAGTGGGCAGGCACCCCCGCAAGACTTGCTGCTCCTCCTGACACACCCGCATGGCTCTGCACAGCTGTGAGTCCAGTTTTCTCTCTTCCTACCTCCCTCTTACCCCAGTTATCCTGACCCCAGGGTGGGATTGAAACTCATGCTAGGCTAACATCTCTTTCCTTGATCCCATTCGTAAAACTGGCATACAGGAATGCTTTAAAAAAAATCTTTAAGATTACCAATAGTATAAAAGTTAAAATGACAAAATTACAGGCCTGTGACCAGATCTTCGTACTAACCAAGGAGCTGGTGACACTACCCTCTTCCCTGTGTGATAGAAAATGCAGACGTTTTGCAGACAGACCTGGTTCATGACTCAGCGCTGCGACTTGCGGACTTACCTTGTGCAGCTACATCACTTCTTAGCCTTGTTTTCAACATGTGTAAACAGAAGGTACTAATATTAGTCTTTTGTGCTGGTGTGAGGATGACGTGGGATGAGAGACAACCAAGGACTCACTGGCAGTTCCTAGAAGATTCCAGGAGTAGGGATCTGACCGTCCTACACCACTTTCCCTCCCTGTCTCTGACACTTGTTCATTCCTGGGCACAGGAGCCATCTCAGTCATCACGTCGGACCACATAACTGTAACCAAGCTCTGCTGCCCACCTGGAACACCTTCCCACTCTTTGCAACTAGGTCGGGGGGACGCACCTTCTCCATAGACAGTTGGCAGGACTGCGATGGTTGACCCAAAAGTTGTCATCTTCTGACATGACACACTGAGGGAAGTAGACTTACCCAATATAACTTCACGTTATACTGTCTTAAACGACTGTGATTAAAATGGGCATCAGTGGGCCTTTCCCTTGTAGCCCAATATGTAGGGCATGAAGAATAGCCAGATGTGAAGGCTGAAGGGCTATGTGGGCTGATTTCTCTTGGTGTTCCTGGTGCCTCTCCCCGTTTAGGAAGAATAACAAATTGACCACCGGCTCAGAGGAGGTGGCATTATAGGTCCAGGCGCCTTCAGGAGGGCACTGGAGTCCAGTGAAAGCTTTCACTCTTGCCCAGGCTCTCATGGGCAGGGGTAGCCCAGGAAACAAAGGCTGCACAGACTTTAAGTCGTGAGAAAAATGACATTCTTATGATGAGGCTCTTACAGACGATCTCCATTTAAGCAGCAGCAGTAAAACATCTTACACTAAAATGAAGAAGCAAATTCATTTTTACTGGCTTTTATAGCCTCTCTCCTTCAATGGCAAAGAAACCATTAAAATAAATGTTTAAAGTTCTTAGAAGAGCTTTCTCTAAATATTTACTCTGTCAGTGGAAAAATAAACATGTTTTACATCAGGTCTATTGAGTTTGTTGTATACAGTAAAATTCACCCTTTTTAGATATATAGTTTTATGAGTTTTAACAAAAATACATAGTTGTGTAACCACCAACATCACAGTCAAGATATAGAATATTTCAACACGCCAAAGTTCCCATTTCCCTTTTTAGTTAATCCCTTCCCCACCACCCCTAACCCCTGGCAACCATTATCTGTTCTTGCTTCCCATAGTTTCACCTTTTCCAATTTGTCGTGTAAACAGAGTTACACAGCACACAGCCATTTGAGTCTGGCTTCTTTCCACATAACGTCCTTGAGATCCATCGGTGGGTACACCAGTAGTTCCTTTTTATTTCTGAATAGTAGTCCACTGTCTGGATGTACTGCAGTTTATTCACCAACATGTGGGTTCTTTCCTGTTTGGGGAGATTACAAATAAAGCTGCTATAAAAACTCGTGTGGACGTGTGCTTTCACTTCTCTTGGGTGAATATCTAGGAGTGGGATTATGGGATTGTATGGTAAATGCCAGTTTGTAAGAAACTGCAAAACTGTTTTCTAAAGTGTCTGTACCATTTTGCATTCCCATCAGCAATGCATGAGAGTTCTAGTTGCTCCACATCCTCACCAGCATTTTGTATCATCAGTTATTTGCTGGTTTGCTTTAATATTTGCCATTCTTATAGGTGTATAGCATCTCACTGTGGCTTTCATTTGAAATCTGTGACTACCTTCTTATGTGCTTATTTGGCTATCTTTATATCTTATTTGGTAAAGTATGTTCAAATCTTTTGCTCATGTTTTTCTTTCTTTTTGTGAGACAGGGTCTCTGTCACCACGGCTGGAGTGCAGTGGTGTGATCACAACTCACTGCAGCCTCGATTTCCCAGGCTCGAATGATTCTCCTACCTCAGACTCCTGGATAGCTTGGCCTAGACATGTGCCACCATACCCAGCTAACTTTTTAATTTTTCTGTAGTGAGAGGGTCTTGCTATGTTATCCAGGCTGGTTTCAAACTCCTGACCTCAAGCAATCCTCCCACCCTGGCCTCCAAAGCACTGGGATTGTTTGTTTTCAATTGTTTTCTTAGTGAGTTTTGAAAGTTCTTTATTTATTCTGGAAACTGGAATATGCGTGTTTAAAGCTTTTAGAGCATTTCTGTAAGTATTTGTTATGATTAGCAAAAAATGAAGACATAATTTTTCATTTTTTAAAAAAATTATGTTTCAGGAGATGTACACCAGTAGTGTTTATTCCGATTAAATGGTTCCACATTTACACAGTGGGACTCCCAATGTCAGGGCCCAGTTCTGAGCTGGCATATCCTAAAATTGTCCTGTATCCTTATGGAATGCAGCAGTCACCCTCCTAGGGGCCCATTCTCCCATGGAAACTGAGTTTTGTTAACACACATGCTGATATAAATGTGTTTTATTGGTTGGGAAACTGTAAAATAGCTTGCTTGCTTTCTTTTTCTTTTGAGACAGAGTCTTGCCCTGTCACCAGGCTAGAGTACAGTGGTGCGATCTCAACTCACTGCAACCTCTGCCTCCCATGTTCAAGCGATTCTCCTGCCTCACTCAGTCTCCCGAGTAGCTGGGACTACAGGCACGTGCCACCACACCCAGCTAAGTTTTGTATTTTTAATAGAGACGGGGTTTCACCCTGTTGGCCAGGATGGTCTCGATCTCCTGACCTTGTGATTCACCACCTTGGCCTCCCAAAGTGCTGGGATTACAAGCGTGAGCCACCGCACCCAGCCCGTGAAATGTCTCTGTTGGTATTTTCTGATTATTTTATATATTAAGGAGAATATTATAATGAGTGCTGGGTGAGGGACAAAATAAAAACAGAGGGCAAATGCCATCATCCTCTATGTCTGACAAGGGGGAGAGAGCAAGCATCCCCGGGACAGATTTTGTTGGCATGGGGAAGGTTGTTTAATCACATCAATGTAAGTCCAGTTGGTTTGTGTTGGTCTGGTAAATATCATATGGTAAATATCTGTTGTGACCAGAGCACAATGAACATGCCTCTGCAGTTGTCCCTTAGTCCACAGAGCCTGTGCTGGATGACAAGAAAGGCCCCAAGAGGGTCAACAACTGGGAACTTCTCTGAAGGATTGGATTTCCCTGCAGGGAAGGACACCCAGGGTGCTAAAGGTGCACCTGGGCTGATGGCCTGACGTGGAAGTTTTGTGGGGGAGATTTGGGGCTGGACAGGCGGATGCTCCTGCACATCCAGCTGCCTCTGACTCAGCTCTGAAGACAAAGGCAGAGTATGTGAGTGAGGGAAGTCTGATTTTAACCCTGAAGCCCAAGCCTCCCGTCAGTGGGGATAGACAAATACTTGTCTACCACCAAGGGGAGTATTTGTATGCGTGGGACCAGTGCCCAATCGTGAGGAGAGGCCATGACTGAGGCGGGAGACAGAAACCTACCTACTGAAGTCGCTAGCCTTCCTCACCCTCTCTGGGGCATTTGAAAAAAGAATGTGTCTGCTTTGGACCAAGTAAGACCTTGGGGTTCATGGATGGCCAGTGGAGGAGGCTTCAAATGTGAGCAGTTAGACATATGGGAGCTCCTATTAATATTAATATTAATATGGAAGCAGCTATTAATATTAATTGGAAAAATGATGAACTGTGACTGTGTTTATACTTGCAGCTAGTGAAGCCAACTATGCCAGAGACGGGCAAATGTTGAGAAAAAAGGAATCAGGGCATCATGAACCTTACCCCCACCAGCCCTCCCAAGAGCAGGTACTCTTGAAAATATAAAACTCCAATCGAATTTCATCAGACTTCACTTAAAACTTCACGGCTCTCCATTGTTCGTGGAATAGAGACCAAAGGCTTTCAGATGGTCCTCATGGCTCCCCACCCTCCAGCCTCATCTCAGGCTACTCTCCCCACCTCCAACTGCACTGGTCTCTCCAGTGCACACACTGCCTGCCTTGGGTGCTTTGCACATGTGGTTTTCTCTGACTGCAGAATTCTTCCTGGTTTTTCCCTGGGTTAAATCCAATTCACATCTCAGTTCAAGCAGCACTTCCTCAAGGCAGCATTTCCCAACTGCCCTTTCTTCCTGAGACCAGACTGGTCCCCTTGTTAGGGGTGCTTAGAGATGCTGGAACTTATCCTTTGCGGCATTATTCCAGCTTGTAATGATAAATTTATTTTAGAATTTGAATAGTAGCTGTCTCACCACCACCACCACACACACCACCACACACACACACACACACACACACACACACCACTGTATCCAGCAGGTAGCATGATGCCTGGCATATGTGGATGCTCAAGAAACATGTGCTGAATGAATGAATGCGAGTGATAGGCCCTGAAGCCTCAGGAACACCCTTAAACCTCATTGCCTTTTTATCATCCCAACTTCCTTACTGCATTTTCACACACTGACCAAAGTCCAGACAAGGCCACTATGTCTAAAGGAGAGATTTCAGAGCAGAATTGATAAGGCAAGCTAAGGGAAACAACACTGAAGAAGCGATTTCATACAGGTGAGCCCAAGGCAATACCCTGTGAAGAAGCAACAGCCCATGGTAGATTGAAATATGAGACAAAGTATTGGTCCTGGGTGTGTCTGTGAGGGTGTTGCCAAAGGAGATTAACATTTGAGTCAGTGGGCTGGGAAAGGCAGACCCAGCCTTTATCTGGGTGGGCACCATCTAATCAGCTGCCAGCACAGCTAGAATATAAAGCAGGCAGAAAAACATGAAAGGCTAGACTGGCCTAGCCTCCCAGCCTACATCTTTCTCCCGTGCTGGATGCTTCCTGCCCTTGAACATCGGACTCCAAGTTCTTCAGTTTTGGGACTTGGACTGGCTCTCCTTGCTCCTCAGCTTGCAGATGGCCTGTTATAGGACCTTGTGATCTGGTGAGTTAATACTTAATAAACTCCTTTTTTATATATGTCTATCCTATTAGTTCTGTCCCTCTAGAGAAACCTGACTGATACAATATATTATATATTACACATATACATATGTAATACATATAAAATATATCTATATATGTATATTTCTATATATACATATATTTATATATGTGTGTGTGTATATATACACACATCTATCTATATATCTACCTCTCTCTCTCTGTGTCTTTCTCTCTATGGTTCTGTTTCTCTGCAGAACTCTAACATTACATCCTTAGATTGTAATTTGTTGGCACTATGCCCCCAAAGAGATTTTTTTCTGTGATAAGATGACACTGGTTATCCTTTTTTAGCACCTAGAGCAAGTGCAGATACGTGTGCAATGTCAGAAGGATGGGCAGCCCAAAATAGCTGATGGGCGTTTGTCCATTATTGCATCCTATTGGGTGTACGCTGCAGGGCCCTGTGGATCTGTGTTCATGACCATATGTTCATCATAAATAATGAAATCACCATCATGATATGGCTGAGAGATCTTTAAAGCTGAGCAAACGAATACAAATACAAACCCAGACACACCATGTCTGAGCATCCATGGATGGTGTGGACAATGAGCAGGCGACCATGGACTAGAGGACATTCACCAAGAGGGACAGATGGTGGCCACTGTTCTTCAAGAACACTACAGTCAGTCATAGGCCCTGTCACCCAAGCCACTTCTGTTTCCTGCTCAGACAGAGAAAAGCAGCTACAGCGTAGCACCTGGGCTAGTTATTAAAGAGCAAAGGAGTCACTCCACCTTTGCTCCACTTGGCCACCTTCCCCATGCTCATTTCCATTAAGAGTTTTAATGAAAGGTTATTCAACAGCAGCATACTCAGAGAGTCACAAAATGACTCATTTTAAAATGCATCACTTTATTGAGTCAGTATCATTTACATGCAGGAAGGTTCACCTTTTTACATCTACAGTTCTGTGAATTCTGACAAATGCACATAGTCATGCAACCACCAAGACAATCATGACATAGACCATCTCCATCACTGTAAAATGTTCCTTCCCGCTCCTTTGTAGTCAATTGTCTTCCCCACCTGAGCCCCCTGGCAACAACTCATCTGTTCTCTACCCCTACAGCTTTGCCTTTCCCAGAATGTCACATAAATGGAATCACACAGTATGTAGTTGTCTGGGTCTGGCTTCTTTCACTTAGCATAATGGCATGTTTTTGCATGTGTCACTTGCTTGTTCCTTTTTATTGTTGAATAGTGTTTGTGTTTTTGTTTTGGTTTGGTTTGGTTTGGTTTTTTTGCCTTGTTGTATTAGAATTTGTTTATCCATTCACCAATTGAGTGACAGTTAGATTATTTCTGGTTTTGAGAAACTATGAATAAAACTGCTGTCAATACTCACTGTGGGTTTCTGTAGTGACAGAGCTTTGTGGACATGAGTTTTCATTTCTCTTGGGTGAGTACATAGGAGTGGGACTGCTGGACTGTGTGTCTTAGTCTGTTCCAGCTGCTATAACAAAATACCATAGGCTAGGTGGCTTATAAACAGTAGAAATGTATTTCCCACAATTCTGGAGGCTAAGTTCAAAATCAGGGTGCCAGCCTAGCCAAGTTGTGGTGAGAGCCCTCTCCTGGGTTGCAGACTGGCAAAGTCCTGCTGTACCCGCACATGGCAGAAGGGCACGATGGCTCTCTGGGCCTTTTTTATGAGGACACTAATTCCATTCATGAGGGCTCCTCCCACCTCACGGCCCCACCTCCTAATACCATCTTCTTGGTGATTAGGTTTCAACATATGAATTTGGGAAGACACGGACATTCAGACCACAGCATATGTGTTTATAACACAGCAATGCATGGAAGAACCAATGGCTCCGCATCCCCCCTGGCTTTTGATGCTGGCCACAGACTGACTCTCAAAGCAGTTTAAAATAGTTGCTAATGATAAGAAGTTTGTTTTATTTGTTTGTTTTCCTAAAAGCACAGCTTCTATAGGTTTTAGATCCATCCAAAGAAGTTAATAATGAGATAAAGTATTCTTCTGGGTAATTGCACTCTTACATGATGACTTTTTCTGTCTTATTATTTAATTAAGATTTTACAGTCAACATCCTTGATACCAAAGCAGTAGGTAGGATAGCAATTGGTTCTGTGTTCAAGAAGTGTTTTTAAACATTCAAATGAGGTTGCATTGTCATTAAAAGAAAGCTTTCCACTTCCTTAATGCTGTTTTGAAATGAATGTAAAGATTCCCGTACTCTGGGAAAAAGCAAAGCCGTAATTGGAACAATGGCAGCCTTGCACTGTTCTCATTTCTCTTCTAGGAAATGGTTGTTTAAAAGTTATTGGTCTACATGATGCATATGGATTATCTACTTTCAGAATGACGCACAACCGATTTAGAATACTGAGTTGCCCCAAATTTCCCTATAACTCCCTTCACTGCCCAAGCCAAATGATTTTGTTTTCTACTTAGTCCAAACATGCTACAAACTAATTTTAAACAATTAGCTTTGGTCCAAATGGAACACAATTAGAGAAGTAACACTGTTACAAAAATAATTACGTAAGCCAATATAAAGACTAATACAGCTTGAGGAGTTCACCGTGTTCGGAGCTTCAGTTTTACAGTTCTTCATTAGCCTAGGAAACTGAAAATAAAATGTGTTCAGCAACAGTGTGACAGCGGAAGACACAGAGGAGGAGAGCCACTTGGGGCAGGACTCCTCTGCCCTCTTTGGCCTGTTGTCCAGCAGCGGTTCACAAGCCAAGTCAACACTATTTGTAAACTCAGCACTTTACAGAGCCTTCTGTGCAGGCTTTTGCTAACTGTCCTTAGTAGCATTGTTGAATGTTTGAATTATCAGGTAGACCAGGGGCTGTGGGTTTAGTTTCCCTAGAATGACTTCTAGATGTCTCTCTTGAGGTCCTCAAGCCTGAGGGCTGTGCAGGGAAGAATGAGAAGTTGTAATTTAGGTCCTTGATTGGGAACTACTGAAGCCCCATGGAAACAGAAAGGTAAAGGATGAAAACTTTGCAGGAGGCAGTACTATTCACTATAGCCTTTAGGATTCCAGCGAAATTATTTGTGTCCTCAACGACTGACCCCAAATAAAAGAGAACAGTGTGAGGAGAGAATGGGACTAACAATAGTTAAACTTAACTACTACGTGCTGATCATTGCACTAGAGTCTGTTTCATGTGTTTTCAAATTTAATCCTATCAGCCATCTTATGGAGGAGATATGATCTCCCACAATTACTTATAGCTGCGGAAACTGGAGGTCAGAGAGGTTAAGCAACTTGTTCATGTTGCTATTGTAGTGGCCAAACTCAAAGTCCCTCCAGCCCTGACTCCAAAGCTTGTTCTCTTCCCACTACCCCAGAATAGCCTCCCCAAAGACCTGACAGCATTCCTTAAAAATCCTACCCTCACCAGCGTTGCCAAGAAAATCCAAGATGCTCAGTTAAATTCTCAGATAAAGAGCAAGTACTTTCTCAGTATTTATATGTCTCAGATATTGCACAGGACCTACATATATGCTAACAGTTATCCTTCGCTTATCCTAAATTTGAACTTCACTGGGCATCCTGTAGTTTTATTTGCTAAATCTAGCAGCCTAGCCCTCATTGATGCTTTCTGGCCACATGATGGTGATGTCAATGTTCTGAAGTTTGCTCTTCATTATTAAATCATTCAAAAAAGAGTACTTCCCATTTTGGGGGATGGTGGAGTGATGAGGAAGTGTTCTAAGGGAGGGGTCCATTTGAGCATAGCCATGTGTGAGAAAATAACAGGCACTTCCTTCTTTATGGATCACTGCACTGGAATAGGGCTGGAAAGTGCTGGCCTGGCTGGGTAGATTTGCGTGATGCCCAGGTGTCTAATGCAGAACTTTCCAAAGTGTGTTTTGTGGAGCCCCAGTTCATGAGCTATTTATTTTGTGGACACGTAACTTTACGAGAGGCTATGAATGGCACTCCCCTTGGAGAATATCCCCTGGGCATACTCTGGTATTAGAGAAAGCCTAGAGAAGAGACTGTTGATTCTCCAGACCTTAGACCTTATCAATCTCCCTGGAGACAACAGGTGGAGCCCCCTTCCTGTGGGAGGACGAAAAACCCAGTGCCGACTTGGGTCCCATTCTCAGGCTGTTTCTTAGACTCTTCAAGCCGTGTTTACAGGTTCTTTTTTTATTCTGGGGCCCTTGGTACAGAGTTGAGTCAAAAGTGCTCAGTTGCCATCACGGAGCCTCTGTGGTCTGTAAATCATCAGCAGTGTTAATCCTGTAAATCCCAGGCTGGGCTGCGCTCCACCTTCCCTACTTCACCCTTGCCACCTTGTCACCTGCTTCGCCAGGCTACTGTGCTCTTCCATGCTGATTCACACCCCACTTCCTGTTTACCCTTCCCCAGCACAAAAAAGGCAAACAGCACTGGACAGCCCACAACTCTAGAGTCAGCAGCATCTCTGTCTGGCCGTGGGGTGCCGGTAAACATTTAGCCACCTGCTGGAGGGGCTGAGCCCTAGCGTTTGCAATTCCTGTGATGTAAACACTCCCACCAGGGTAGATTTCAAGCTCCAGGCTGTGATGTTATTGAATGGAGTTGGGAAGAGATGCACAATAGCACATGTTTATATTGTATTTTCCTCCCACTGGTGCAATAGACTTCAAGAGCACTGATGAGAGAAAATGTAGTAAAATAATTATCAAGCAAAGAGCTCTGAGTATGTATGACCTCTGTTTTTAATATAATGTATTTAACTGTAAACTTATATAATTTAATTTTAATTTTTTTTTTTTAGAGACAAGGTCTCACTCTGTCACCCAAGTTGGGGTGCAGTGAGGCAATCATGGCTTACTGCAGCCTCCAACTCCTGAGTTCAAGGAATCCTCCTGCCTCAGCCTTTCGAGTAGGCATGTGCCACCACCATCCCTGAGCCCACCATCAGTCATTCTTTTTGAATTTTTTGTAGAAACAGGGACTCGCTCTCTCACCCAGGCTGGTCTTGAACTCCTGGCCTCAAGCAATCCTCCTGCCTCGGCCTCCCAAAGTGCTGGGATTATAGGCGTGAGTCGTCACACCCAGCCTATAATTTAGTTTTAAATGATGGCCATGTTTATCAACCAGCTTGAAAATTCCTGAAAATTTTACAATCGGCTCTTACAAGTCCACACAGCTCGTTTCAGCATACTACTGTGAGTTTCAGGGTAGATCTCTCCTTAGCCTTCAGCTCGGCTCCAAATTTCAGGGCCTGTAACTTCCGTCCATCGCCCACTTCTCCCATCTCCACCACAAGCAATGGGAATGTACTTGAAACCATGTTTACCCTACTTGGAAACGAGGCCCAACTCCTTCCCCTGAAACAGTCTGCAAGATGCAAACCTGCCACTCATGAAGATCAACTTTGAGATTATCACACAGGTCCCTTTGAGCCACCATCATTCAGAACAGAATAGTTGCTTCACTTTGCATAAACAAAAGGGCAATCATATATTTTTCTCAAAGCAAAAGAATGGTCTGCTCCCAAAGGTGAATTCTAGTTTCTAGCTGAAAATCAGCACAGCAGAGAACCACTGAAGCTTTGGAATTTGGGGTGACTTTTCCCCAATTCCCAGGATTTCAAGGATTTCAGGATCCAGTCTTAGATTCCTATCTAAGACTCTCTCCAAGTCCCTCTCCTCAATCCCTGCTGAAGAAAAGCTTTTCCCAGACATATAGCCTACCATGGGTGTCTGGGTGTCGTGTTGTTTTTTTTTTGTTTGATGGTTTGTTTGTTTGTTTTGGAGAAAGGGTCTCCCTCTGTTGCCCAGATTGGAGTGCAGTGGCATGATCCCGGCTCACTGCAACCTCCTACCGGGTTCTAGCGATTCTCCTGCTTCAGCCTCCCAAGTAGCTGGGATTACAGGCACCCGCCACCATGCCCAGCTAATTTTTATATTTTTAGGAGAGGCGGGGTTTTGCTATGTTGGCCAGGCTGCTCTCGAACTTCTGGCCTCAAGTAATCTGCCCACCTGGACTTCCCAAAGTGCTGGGAATACAGGTGTGAGCCACCGCACCAGGCCAAGGGTATTGTGGTTAAATTGTGTCCCCTCCCAAAAAAATAGGTTGAAGTCCTAGCCCTGGCACCTGTGAACATGACCTTATTTTGAAATAGAATGTTTGTAGGTATAGTCAAGTTAAGATGAGGTCATACTGTTTTAGTATGGGCCCTAAATTGAATGATGCCCTCATAAGGAGAGGAAGACACACAGAGGGATGACAGCTATGTGAAGACAGAGGCAGAAACGAGATTGATGTAGTCACATACCAAGTAGGGCCAAGGGTGGCCGGCATCCACCAGCAGCTTGGAACAGGCATGGGAGGATGCTCCCTAGAGCCTTCAAAGAGAGCATGGCCATGCCAACACCTTGATTTTGGACTTTGAGCCTCCTAAACTGTGAGAAACCCAGTTTTTTTTAGCTTGTTACAGCAGCCCTAAAAAACTAATACATTTGGGTACCCAGCTCTGACTGCAAAGATCTGCTACTCCCTCCAGAATTTAAAAAGATTCAGACAAAAGAGGATACCACTAGGACAGTGGGGTTTCTGCTGGGGTCCCGTGTTTGTTCTGCAAGTCTCAGGTTTGCCCTCTGAATCCACACTGCATCCTTCTCTGTCTGCCCTGCTCTGGGCCAAAGCTGACGTACAATGGACCACACCAACAGGACCCTCTGCACTCTGGTTTCTGGTTGTGCCACTAGGAGGCCGTAGCAGGAGACAGGAGGGAGAGAGGGAGGCTAGGGCCTAGATTCTGCCAGCTCCCTCCCGCAGGTCAGCTGTGGCTAAAGATCACAGCTCTCATCTCGCTTCTCCCAGCCTCTCTGTGTCCAGGTTCCACTTGCCTCTCCCATCCTGGCCTCTAGCATGAAGGATGGTAATGTCCCCACTGACCCCAGGGTCCCCTAGTGTACCACACTATTCTTCATGATTTGCCTAAACCTTGTGTATTAGTCTTCTCGGGCTACCATAACAAAATACCAAGATCAAGATGCTGTTAGGATCCATTTCTGGTGCGGGCCATCTTCCTGGCCTGCAGGCGGCCACCTTCTCGCTGTGTCCTCACGTGGCCTTGTCTCTGTGTGCATACACTCCTACTGTGTCTCCTCCTCTGCTTATGAGGACACCAGACCTATTGGACTAAGACCCCACCCATATGACCTCATTTAAAGTAAATTACCTCCCTAAAGCCCTATCTTCAAATCCAATGACAATGGAGGGTAGGAGTTCAACATATGAATTTTGGGAGGACACAATTCATTCTATGACACTCTGCTCACACCTCAGTTAAGACGGAGACAAGGTCTTATGGGCAGGAGTTTTCTTGGGAAGTGGAGTAGAGGACCAGGGAGTGTGAAATCAGGGCAGAGGGAACGCCAGTGCGACAGCAGAGCATCGAGCATTTGATCCCCCAGGACCTTCCGCAGAAGCACGAAGATTCTGCATCAGAACTGTCCACCCACAAGATAGGTGGATTTCCGTGTCCCATCGGTAGAGGCTGCCCAGTAGGGAATTAACTCCCTGCAGGTTTCTTTTTTTTTTTCTTCTTCTTTTTTTTTTTTAATTTGTGAGACAGAGTCTCGCTCTGTCACCCAGGCTGGAGTGCAGTGGCGCAATCTCAGCTCACTGCAAGCTCCGCCTCCCAGGTTCCTGCCATTCTCCTGCCTCAGCCTCCCGAGTAGGTGGGACTACAGGTGCCCACCACCACAGCCAGCTAATTTTTTTGTATTTTTAGTAGAGACGGGGTCTCGCCGTGTTAGCCAGGATGGTCTCGATCTCCTGACCTCGTGATCTGCCCACCTTGGCCTCCCAAAGTGCTGGGATTATAGGCATGAGCCACCGCGCCCGGCCAACTCCCTGCAGGTTTCTGGCTGTGCCTGTGTCATCTGTTTAGTGTGAGCTCCCGTGGCCTCCAAGTCTCTGCAGTGTCAGGGAAGTCCCAGGGTAAAGATGAAGGCAAAGTCAGCCTGGGGTGAGGGATGTGAGCACCAAGCAGGTGGGTCCCCAAACTTCACTCCACCTACGGCTGGAGTCAAAGGTGGAGCACAGAGGATCAGAGTCAGAAACAAGGGCAGGAGATGCAAGTTCTTTTATTAAATTCTCAAATGACCCAATTTGTGTGGGTCGTCTGTTTCCTGTCTGGACCCGGACACATTCAGAAGTCAACAGGACAGTCCGAATGGGTTTTGATTAGTAACTTCCTTATAGCGTCTCTCACTGTGGCTCACCGATCTGTGCTGTTCTCCCCATCCATTCAGGGGATGAGATTTGTAATGGCCTCTATTTATGATTTTGGAGGGTGAAGGAAATTGGTCTGGAGATGTCTTGAGCCCGTGTGAAGAGGTTTACACCTCCCAAGATGTTTGAGAACCACTTTACCACAACACACCTCTGGGATAATGTTTCAGTCCGAGCGAATGTCAGCATTTGGTAGCAGCAGGTGAACATAAGCACCATCTACAGGGATTAGGGAATCAGAAGGAAAATACTTTATAGTTGCCAAGATAAGAACATAATTTCCTATTAGTTTGCCCCCAGTAAATAGAAACAGCCAGCAGAAAATCCCTGGCCAAATGCTCCTTTGCTCTATGCCAACCAATTTCATGATGTCTCTGAGGATGTGAAGAATTGAGGCAACGTCCAGCCTAACGCCACTCACAGGAAGGTGGGGAGGGCGGGGTCCAGGGGGCTCCTGTCTCTTGTCTTTCTCCTGTGGGCTCTACTGCTCCAAAGGACCTAGAAGCCTGTGGAGGAATTAACTGAACTTGTTACATAATTAACCCTCTGGTTGTTCTGTCCTGACCTTGACTTATCCTTTTTCTTTTCTTTTCTTTTCTTTTCTTTTTTTTTGAGACAGGGCCTCACGTTGTCACCCAGGCTGGAGTACAGTGGCACCATCTTGGCTCACTTGGAGCCTTGATCTCCCAGGTTTAAGCGATCCTCCTGCCTCAGCCTCCCAAGTAGCTGTGACTACAGGTGTGTGCCACCACGCATGGCTAATTTTTGTACTTTTAGCAGAGATGGGGTTTTGCAGTGTTGCCTAGGCTGGTCTCAAACTCCTGAGCTCAGGTGATCCACCTGCCTTGGCCTACCAAAGTGCCACAGGATTACAGATGTGAGCCATCATGCCCAGATGACTTGTTCTTGATTTTGTAACTGATACAAATGTGAATTCACCTCTATTCCAAGTTTATTAGTAGAGCAAGAAGGAAAAAGAATTCTTCCAGAATTCAGGCCTAAGGGCTACCCCTGGGTTAATATGCCTGAGGTGGGTGTCACACCTTTCATGCCCTCTCATGAATCACACCTTCCAGTATTTATGGCCTACAGGAGTCCCTTCCCACATTGATGCTGGGCTTGGCCATGTGACTTGCTTTGGCCAATGGGTACCAGCACAGGTGACCCAAGGAGAGGCCTGATAAGTACTTGTGCATGGGGGCCTGATCTTTGTGGATTCTGCTGCCACCGTGGAAAACACCTGAGCCATCCTGCTGGCGAGGCCCCATGGAACAGCACTGAGGCTCCTTGGCCTATAGCCCCAGACTGTAAATGAGACCTCAGACCTGTGGTCCCCAACCTTTTTGGTACCACAGATCGGTTTCATGGGAGACAATTTTTTCACAGATGGGCTGGGGAAAGGTTTTGGGAAGAAACCTTTCCACCTCAGATCATCAGACATTCCATTCTCATAAGAAGCCACAACCTCGATCCCTCGCAGGCACAGTTCACCGTAGGGTTCACGCTCCTATGGCCCTGATCTGCTGATCTGACAGGAGGTGGAGCTCAGGTGGTAATACATGCTCACCCACCGCTCACCTGCTGCTGTGCGGCCTGGTTCCTAACAGGCCACTGGTACCAGTCCATGACCCAGGGATTGCAGACCCTACCTTAGACCATGCAGCCCTATGTGAGCCTCCAGGTGAGACTGCAGCCTCATGAGTAACCCTACCTAAGACTTCCCAGCTGAGCCCAGACTTGTAAGTAAATAACAGAGGCCACTCTGTGCCACTAGTTTTGGGGTGGTTTGTTATTGAGCAACGACCGAGACATGGCCCTTGGTCTGGACTTGCCTCCCTCGTTCACTGAAGCTGTACCTTACTGGGCTCTTACCGTGTACTGGACTGAGTGATGGGCAGGAGGGATGCAAAGGTGGATGTGTGTGTTCCATCGAGCAACTCGGGGTTCAAGGAAACACTGCAGCTCAAGCTGCAAGCGAGGTCCTGGGGACCCATCCAGGAGTTCCAGTAATCTCCAGCGCCAAGAGATCTTGCAGGCCTTTGAGATCTTTAAGGCCCTCTTCCTGCCTCCCTGGCTGCCTCTCAGTGCTGTTTTCATCTCCCTGCTGTGCCACCCCAGGCATGGAGCCCAGTGGGCTTCCATTACCCTTCAGCCCCCCTGAAACCTCCCCAAAGGCAGATGTGTGCATGGCAGCTCTTACCACAGGCTCATGACAGTGGTGGTTTGATCCTCAAGATGGCAGACCCTGGGTTCAGGCCCCATAGCTTAAAGGCTTTGCCATCTTGGGCAAGTTGCTTACCTCTTCCGTGCTTCCCTTGCTCGGCTCTAGGCCAGGGAGCCTCAGTGCACTTCCACGGGGCCTCTCCAGCAGGACGGCTCAGGTGTTTTCCATGGTGGTGGCAGAATCCCCATGGGTGGCCAGAGTTGGGGGTGGAACATGAATAGAACCCCTTTCAAAATGGCCATTGTGAGGAATAAATGAGATAAATGCCTGTAATCCCAGCTACTCAGGAGGCTGAGGCAGGAAAATCATTTGAACCTGGGAGGCAGAGGTTGCGGTGAGCTGAGATTGCGCCATTGTACTCCAGCCTGGGCAACAAGAGAGAAACTTACAGGCATGTGCCGTCATGCCTGGCGAATATTTGCATTACGGCCCTGCAGAAATACAAATGACATAAATGAATATTATCTGGGCCTCCAGTGCTGGGATTTCTCACAGGGTGGATTTCTCCATGGCCTCTGATATTTTGTCACGGCCATGTCCTCTCCCATCCCCCAGTCACTTCATCCTGAGGCCACACTCTTCGGTTTTCTGGCCTCCTTCGCCCTTTCCGTGTGACTCAGTTCTGTGATTTCACCAGTCGCAGCCGTGCAGCTCCCAGCAGCCCCTGCTCAGCTCCTGGCCAAAGGCACCAGAGTGCTGAGTGCTTCCTGCGCACTGGCTATCCACCCCAGGTGACCAAGCAGGCGGGGCTGCGACACTTCTATCCTCTCTCCCTCCCCCTTCTTTCTAGTTGGACCTGAGCAGTTGGAATTTATTTTCCCAGAGAAATGAATGATGCACTGCCCTTCAAGCAGAGAAGCTGCGATAGTCACTTCAGGTTTTTAAAATAAGAGAATTGGCTGGGCGCAGTGGCTCACGCCTGTAATCCCAGCACTTTGGGAGGCCGAGGCGGGCAGATTGCCTGAGCTCAGGAGTTCGAGACCAGCCTAGGCAACATGGTGAAACCCTGTCTCTACTAAAATACAAAAAATTAGCCAGGCATGGCGGCGTGTGCCTGTAGTCCCAGCGACTTGGAAGGCTAAGGCAGGAGAATTGCTTGAACCCAGGAGGCGTAGGTTGCAGTCAGCCGAGATCGCACCACTGCACTCCAGCCTGGGCAACCGAGTGAGACTGTCTCCAAAAATAAAAAATAAAAAAATAATAAAATAAAATAGGAGAATTTCCACTTTCACCTATGAGCAATGCCAGCCTGCTCCCCCGTGTGATCAGCACCCACTGTCCCAAGGTCCTCCCTGGCAGGACACTGGCACCGCCCTTGCCCACGCCGCCACTGCACTTCCAGCTCTCTCCTCATCCTTGCCTGGTGAATGCAGCCTGTAGAGCTCAGAACTGGCCAGGTGTGAAATCCTCACATCCTGCACACGAATGCAGACCATGTCCCTTTTTCTGAGGAAGGAAATTAAAACTGGGGGAAGGACAGAGCGATTCCATTCCAGGAGCCTGGGAGCTCTGATAGGACCCAATTGATATTGACTGAGATGAAAGTGGCCGCATCACCTAAGGCTTGTCTGCCTGGATTTTGCCCCCATTAACCAGAAAAGAAAGGGACCTGAAGCCTTGGTGATAAGAAACTTCATTTTCTCTAAAGCAGGCCTCTTGGAGCAGATAATCAGGATGTGATGCAAATGCTGACACCCAGACACAGTCCTGCGTGGCTTAACCACAGGGCTACTTCTGAGAGATGCCGCGTTAGGCGACTTTATCATTGTGAGAACATCATAGAGTGTTCTCACACAAACCTAGATGGTGCAGCCTACCACACACCTAGGTTAGATGGCACACCGCATTGCTGCTAAGCTACTAACTGTACAACATGCTGCTCTGCTGAATACTGTAGGCCACTGTGACATGATGGGAAGCATTTTTGTGTCTAAGAATAGAATAGACACAGTCAAATTACAGTATGAAAGATGGAAAATGACACACTGGTCTTGGAGCTTGCAGGACTGGAAGTTGCTCTGGATGGGCCAGTGAGTGAGGAGTGAATTGGAGGCCTGGGACGTCACTGTACACTGCTGTGGACTTTAGAAATGCACTATACTTGCACTGCACTAACTCTTCCACAATAGTTTCCTTTCTTCAATGATCAATTCATCTTTGTTTACTGTAATTTTTTTACTTAGTAAGCTTTGTAATTTTTTAACATTTTGACTCTTGTAATAACACTTAGCTTAAAACACAAACACATTGTACAACTGTAAAAAAAAGATTTCTTCATATTATTGTTCTATAAGCTTTTTTCCTTTTTAAAAAAATTCTTTTATTTATTTATTTATTTTTGAGACAGAGTTTCTCTCTTGTTGCCCAGGCTGGAGTATAATGGCGCAATCTCAGCTCACCGCAACCTCTGCCTCCCAGATTCAAATGATTTTCCTGCCTCAGCCTCCTGAGTAGCTGGGATTACAGGCAGGTGCCATCACGCCTGGCTAATTTTGTATTTTTAGTAGAGACAGGGTTTCTCCATGTTGGTCAGGCTGGTCTCAAACTCCGGACTTCAGGTGATCCACCCACCTTGGCCTCCCAAAATGCTGGATTACAGGCGTGTACCACCATGCCCAGCCTTAAAATTTCTTATTTTTTTATTTTTACTTTTTAAACCACTGGCAGAGCAGTATCACCACAAACACATGAGGAATGCCTTGCACTGAGACGGTATTATGACAATGATGACGTCACTAGGTGATAGGACTTTTCCAGCTTCGTTATAACCTCATGAGACCACGGTTGTATCTGCAGTCCATTGTTGACCTGAACATTGTTACGTGGCATGTGACTATATTTGCTTAAGAAGCCAGCCGTGCCCTATCTCCAGACATGTATGAATTTACCTGTCAGTATTTAAGAAATATGTTCTATTACTATACTTTTTCTAAAGCAAATCAAACAAAGTTCTGAGACTCCACTTGACAAAGGTAGTGTGAATTCACTTCGTCTGGTTTTGGGGTGCCACTCTGCTTCCCTCAAGTACTGTAAGAGTCTGTCCAGAAATTTTAGGGAAAGGTCTTTTTGACATTCAGTCCATCCTGGATGATATATGAATCCTCACACATTGTCTCAGGTCATGGGGTTCCTTTGAAGGTGGACTGCCATGTCCTTTCTGAGCAAAGCTTGGATGCAAAGACCATTAGCCTCATTGCTTAGGGCTTGGCCTCTAGGTATCCCATGAGAATCCTGTTATTGACAGGGTGCTGCAATGGAACATGATGGGAAGAGAAATCCACCCCACTTGGGCTTGGGAAATCTAACTGCTCTCTTTGAAGTCACACCACTGCTCACTTCCTAAAGCCCCAGGCCCCTGCTCAGTCATGGTCTCCTGAAATGCCCATGTCCTTGGCCCTGAAACCTGGAAGTATACCTTCTATGGCAAAAGGGACTTTGCAGATGCAATTAAATTAATAATCTTAAAATGGGGAGATTATACTGTATTATCCAGGTGCGTCCTAAATATAATCATACGTATCCTCAGAAGAGGGAGGCAGAGAGAGATCTGACTTTGGAAGAGGAGAAGGCTGTGTGATGAAGGAAGCAGAGACTGGAGGATGCACTTTGAGGACGGAGGAAGGAGCCACCGGCAAAGGAAGGCAGGAGGCTTCTAGAAGTTAGAAAAGGTGAGGAAACGGATTCTACCCTAGAGCTTCCAGCAGGAACCAGCCCTGCCCCTTCAAACTTCCAGCCTCCAGAACTGGAAGATGATAGAGTTGTGTCGTGTCAAGCACCATGTTTGTGGTGATTAGATATAATGGCACCAAGAAATTAACACGGCTCCTTTACTCCCTGGACAACTGAGCTCTTGGGCCTAGATCTTTTTTTTTTTTTTTTTTTTAGCAAATCAAAGTGTTGATAAGGTGAGAAAATTCAGCCCTCTAGGACCCAAAGACTGGGCTGCCGTCTTAGAGTGGAGAAGGGAAAATACCTTTATTTCTTTCACGATGAGCTCATGGCAGGAGGTAAGACATGGTTGATTTCTCAATCGCGATATCCTGCCCCTCAGGAACATTTGAAGTCTTAGTCATCAGGGGCTCCTGGAAACCTACTGAGACTAGAGAGATGCAGCACTGGCCCATAAAGCTTGGGGTCACACAGGTCTGTCACCAATGCTTGAAAACCCCATCCTTGACCAGGGCCCCTCAGTCACCTTCACTAGTAGAAAGCCTGCGGACCCATTTTTCATGAAGAGGAGATCTGCTGACCTTCTACAAACACTTGTCTGAGTGGAGGCAGAGCTCATCGAGACTTACCCAGCAGAGGAAAATGAGCCCAACACTGCGGCTGGGCAAAGTGGGACTGAGCATGGGCAGGGGTAGTGTGGTCCTGAGGCGTTCTGCAGGGAGGACGTGCAGCATGGTGTTCTATCCACACGGGGTGTGCCTTCGGGCTGTGCATGGGCAGGACAGGGCTCTCCTTCCATACTGTCAGGCTGCAAAAGTAGGACATTGGTAGGTAAGAATTCCACTTATTTGGGGGAAAATCTATATTCCATAACCTCTATGTTAATCATGCTTTATTTTGCCTTCCCAAGATATTTTGTATTCCTAAGGGGTATGGAAAGAGTCTATGTTCTTTAGTTTTCTCATAAAAACACTAAGCAATCATCCAGTTAGACACGAACAATTGTCCCTTGGTATCCATGAGGGATTGGTTCCAGGACACCAGACTCCACGGATGCTCAAGTCCCTTGCAGAAAATAATATGGTATTTGCATATAACCTACACACATCCTCCCGTATGCTTTGAATAATCTCTAGATTACTTAGCATGCCCAGTACAATCCAAATGCTACATACGTAGTTGTCATACTGTATCATTTAGGGAATAATAACAAGAAATAAAGTCTATACATGTTCAATGCAGACATACCATCCATTTGGTTTTTTTCCAAATATTTTTGATTCCTGGTTGGTTGAATCCACAGATGCAGAACCCAGAACCCACAGATATAGACAGACTGCTGTATATCAGTTTCCTTCTGCTGTCATAACAAATGACCACAAAGGCCTCATGGCTTAAAACAACACAAATTTATGATCTTGTAGCTCTGGAGGTCGAAAGTCAGAAACTCACAGGGTGATATGGTTTGGCTGTGTCCCTACCCAAATCTCATCTTGAATTGTAGCTCCCATAATTCCCAGATGTCATGGGAGGGACCAAGTGGGGGGTAATTGAATCATGGGGGCAGTTCTTTCCCAGGCTATTCTTGGGATAGTGAATAAGTCTCACAAGTTCTGATGGTTTTCTAAATGGGAGTTCCCCTGCACAAGCTCTCTTGCCTGCCACCATGTAAGACGTGCCTTTGTTCTTCCTTTGCCTTCTGACATGATTGTGAGGCCTCCCCAGCCATGCTGAACTGTGAGTCAATTAAACCTCTTTCCTTTATAAATTACCCAGTCTCAGGTATGTCTTTATTAGCAGCGTGAGAATGGACTAATACACTGGGCAAAGATCAAGAAGTCAGGAGGGCCACATTCCTTCTGGAGGCTCAGGGAGAATCTGTCTTTCCCATTTGCAGCTTCTAGAGGCTGCCCAGGTTCCTTGACTCCAAACCCCTTCCTCTATCTTTAAAACCAGCAATCTCATCACTCCAACATCTGCTTCTACTGCCTCATGCTCTGAGTCTGCCTCTCCTGCTTCTCTCTTACTTGCAGAGCTCAGATAATCCAGGATAGTCTCCCATCTCTAGATTCTTTTTTTTTTTAGATGGAATCTCACTCTTGTCACCCAGGCTGGAGTGCAATGGCGCCATCTCTGCTCACTGCAACCTCCGCCTCATGGGTTCAAGCAATTCTCCTGCCTCAGCCTCCAGAGTAGCTGGGATTATAGGCTCCTGCCATGACACCCGGCTAACTTTTTTGTGTTTTTAGTAGAGACGGGGTTTCACCATGTTGGCCAGGCTGGTCTTGAACTCCTGACCCCAAGTAATCCACCCACCTTGGCCTCCCAAAGTGCTGGGATTAGAGGCGTGAGCCACCACGCCTGGCCTCCCATCTCTAGATTCTTAATCACATCTGCAAAGTTCTTTTTTCCAGGTGAACTGACATATTCACAGGTGCCAGGGATTAGGACATGGACAGTTTTGTGGGGTCATTATTCTGCCCACCACAGCAAGCAAATTTACTATGACGTTTTAAAACCCAGCTATAAACATCTGTTCATGGAAACTTCTCAAGGGAGTCTCGTGCTATCTGCAGGTGCCTGGCACAACCCTGAGTAAATGCTTGCTTCTTTCTCTCATTGGTTTCCCTTAAGTTCCAGCTGTCCTTGTACATTTGCTCACTCATGAGCCTTCCCTTCCCAGTCCTTAGAAGCAGCTTCTGGAGATGACCCCATTGTGAAGTTTCTAAGGCTCCCTACAAAGAGCCTGTGGGGCCTGTGGATGAATAAGCCCTTGACCAGCCTCCACCTCCCTCTTCTAGGGTCTGACGGTTGGCTGACTAGTCTATTGCCAGAAAGAAAACAGTCTTATTCCTAGGCAATCAGAAACACACATGGCTTCCAGAAGATGGGGCCACACACGTCCTTACTTGCATTCCCTCATACAGAGTCCTCCTCCTGGCGAGGGTCTCTGCTTTCTCTGCCTTCTCCCTTTTCTCCTCTCATCCCCAGCCCTTCCTCAGGATCCTGGTGGCAGCCCAGAGAGTCATGGGGAGCATTCCTCCTACACTATCCAAGAAGCTGGAGCAAGGTTCCTCTCTGTTCCCCTGCTTAGCACGAGTCGTAAGATTTTCAGGCTCCTAAGCAGGACGCGAACAAGACAAGTCCTTCTTGCTAATATTGACCATTGGCCATTAACATGTATTACCATTTAAGTGATCTTCCTAGCTTGGCTGTCTTTTTTATTTTGTTTTTTGTTTGTTTTTGTTTTCGCTTTTTGAGACAGAGTCTTGCTCTGTCGCCTAGGCTGGAGTGCAGTGGCGCGATCTCGGCTCACTGCAGGCTCCACCTCCCAGATTCTTGCCATTCTCCTGCTTCAGCCTCCTGAGTAGCTAGTAATACAGGCACCCGCCACCACGCCTGGCTAATTTTTGTATTTTTAATAGAGACGGGGTTTCACCGTGTTAGCCAGGATGGTCTCGATCTGTTGACCTCGTGATCTGCTCACCTCGGCCTCCCAAAGTATTGGGATTTCAGGTGTGAGCCACTGCGCCCGGCCCCTTGGCTGTCTTTCTAAGACCCTCTCCTCACTGGGATAGGAGGAAAAGACAAGAACGCTGTAAGAAGGATAGAAAATCCTATCCTCCCACAAACCATAATCAACTGAATATATAATAATTGGATGAATAAATGCATGCATGAAATGCATCCAATGTCTTTGCCTTCCTATCATCTCATACCTTGGAAAAGACAGGAGACTTTGGCAATGAAGACTGCCTTTACTGCAGAGCTCAACCAGCAATCCCATCTGTAGCCCCTCTCCTGTGTCTAGTTCATACCACATTTTTGCCCTGATTTTGGATTTTCAATATACTGAGAAATAAGCTTAACTACTAGCCATCTGTCTTCTCTTTTAGAACGCTGGAAAATATGAAATAACTAAAATGTCAAGCTGGAAGGTTATTTCATAATTGATGTTCCAGCCATCTCAGGATAATTTCTCAACTGTAATTGTCAAGGGCTCCACAATTGCTTCTGCCAAAATCTTTTCATTACCACACCAGTCAGATTTCCAAATATTCATTGGAATTCATAAAACATGCTAGCACCTTCCTGTGTAAGATATGTGTAATAACTATTAGTTAGCTAGGGTAGCATGTGCTGTAATGTCAAACCTATGCCAGGAATAATCTGTGATCTTTCAGGGAAATTCTAGGTCCCTGAGCAAAACTTTTGAAACAATTCCTTCTTGAAGGAAAAAATTCCCAGAAATAGCCTTAGTGGGGCTCCTTAGGGAGTTGCCTGGTTAGTAACTATGCCTCTATTTGTGTAACCAAAACATATTTTTAAGGAGGATTTAATCAAATAGTTAAAAAGTAGTGCTTTAGGAGAGCAATGTCACCCCCTCTGGAAACCACATCAAGAAGGTACTATCTATAGTCTGAGATGCTTTGTTAAGGAACTGCCAGCTCAGGTAGAAATGGAGGGTAAAAAAAAAACCCTACCATGATCACCTACTAGGAATTAGGATTTTTGACTCTAGACTAAACCCTTAAATGGGCAAGACTTCATTAACTACCAATGTATTTGAATATCAAGCTATAAAGACATTGAAATTAATTACTTTGGCTGTAGCAATTAGGGTGTGTCAAGTCAACTGTGGTATATAATGACAGTTTGTTATCCTACAACACTCTTATCATAAATGGCACCCTCATTAACAACGAAACTCAAATCCATGTGTGCCTAATGACCAGCCAGCAGAAGGCAGCTCAGTCAGCACCCACACTTCAAGCAAATGCACCTCATTTACAGCTCTCTCATTTTTGTACATTTTTCTTCACACTTTGACAATTTTTCATTCATCACTATGACTGAGAAAAGGAAATATAATGCATAAAATATAAAATCTCCACAGTAAGTCAGAAGAGCAACCATTTAAGAAATGAAGCGCTATATTCCATACTGTGTTGGCCAATGTTAACAATAGGCTCAAACCCCTGACAAGACCAGATACAGAGATGGCTTGTATGACATCAACAGGATTTAATTTCGAAAGGTTAAAGAAGGAAGTCAATTCAGCTAGAGTACAAGGGAAAAATCAGCAAGATGATCAGTGCAAGCTTCCAGATCACAGCTGCCCTACAGAAGTTTCCGTGTTGACCAGATGGTAACCACTGGCCACATGGCTGCTGAGTGCTTGAAATGTGGCTAGTGCCACTGAGCAAATACCTTTTCAACTTTAATTAATTTTAAATTATCTTCTTTTTTCTATACCTCAGTCCACTTTTCCCCTTCTATCCCCAATGCATTCTTTTAAAGAAAAGCCCAGATCTAGGTCATAAAATCCTCACGGGAGAGAGGTGTACACATTGGGTACAAAGTCTGAGAATATAAGGGTCCCATTACCCCTCCTGGAAACCTAACTATCTATTGCTGAGGCGGGCTTGTACATAGCCTAATCTCTATATATGTCAGAGATCATCTTACCTATACCAGGTTCACATTTTCCATCTTAGAGTTATACAGGACACTGTATATGGGACCTGCAGGGATATGGGGTATACTACCAGTACAGCCAGACATGAATGAAATGCTGCCTCTGCATCCTAGACTCCAGGCTAGCACAATGTGGTCCAAAGCACATTTCCGAACTCCATGCTGAGGGACTGGAGCAAGGTCCACCCTGACATCTCTAGGAGTTAGACTGACAAGCTCCTCAGACAGCAAAAGGGCTTATTTTGCACCTGGCAACGAAAGTCAGGCATGGATGGACATGAAGGAACCTCCAGTTCCAGTGGTTTTATTAAGCTACGAATGTAATTTTTCAGTCACAAAGAAAATAGCTGACGGAAGTCAGTCACAATCAACCAATTATTTTGCCTCCTGGTTGGTCATTGTTGTAATGAAAATATTTCCTTTCAGCACATGGAAAACAGTTTAGTAGAACTAGCAAAGAAAGATGGCATGATCATTAGCTCATTACATATTACAGCCTCATGGGACAAGCATAGATTCAGAAGCATTAAATAATATTCTAGGTAAATTATCAGAAATCAAGAACGAGGAAAGCTAGAGTTCATGACACATATTAATTTACTTAGGGAATCTTCAAACATTAAAAAGAAGTAAAAATAATAAAGTGAATGCTTATGTAGCTAACAAGTTCAACAATTATCCACACCTGGCCATTCTTGTTTCTTCTGTACTTCAACCTACTTTCCCTTCCATCCCCAGTGAATTATTTTAAAGAAAGTCCCAGCTCTTCCCCTAAGTGTTTCAGCTGGCGATACTAAGTGGTACAACCTGAGGTAACCTGTGAAAATGGTTTGCTATTCACTTGACCCTTAGAACCCCACAAAATCATACAAATCAAGAGGTTCAAATTTTCGTGTTCTCTTTAAGTACACTCGTGAGACTGCCCATGCCATCAGGGGTATGCATATACAAAAAGTCACGAAGTATCTGAAAGAGATCACTTTGCAGAAACGGTGTGTACCATTCCAACCTTACTATGGTGGAGACGGTAGGGGTGCCCAGGCCAAGCAGTGGGGCTGGACACAAGGTCGGTGACCCAACAAGACTGCTGGATTTTTGCTGCACGTGTTTAAAAATGCAGAGAGCGATGCTGAACTTAAGGGTTTAGATGTAGATTCTCTGGTCATTGAGCAAATCCAAGTGGAACAAAGCATCTAAGATGTGCTGCCCGACCTACAGAGCTCATGGTTAGGTTGAGCCATACTTGAGCTGTCCCTGCCACATCGAGATGATCCTGACTGAAAAGAAACAAATTGTTCCTAAACCAAAAGAAGAGTTGGCCCAGAAGAAAAAGATATCCCAGAAGAAACTGAAGAAACAAAACCTTATGGCATGGGAATAAATTCAGCATTAAAATAAATGCAGTTAAGGCCGGGCGCGGTGTTTCATGCCTGTAATCCCAACACTTTGGGAGGCCGAGGTGGGCGGATCACCTGAATTCAGGAGTTTGAGACCAGCCTGGCCAACATGGTGAAACCCCTTCTCTGTTAAAAATACAAAAATTAGTCGGATGTGGTGGTGCGTGCCTGTCATCTCAGCTACTCAGGAAGCTGAGGCAGGAGAATCGCTTGAATCTGGGAGGCGGAGGTTGCAGCGAGCCGAGATCGCACCACTGCACTCCAGCCGGAGTGACAGAGCAAGATTCTGTCTCAAGACAGTAAATAAATAAACGCAATTGGCCAGGCGCGGTGGCTCATGCTTGTAATCCCAGCACTTTGGGAGGCCGAGGCGGGCGGATCACGAGGTCAGGAGATCAAGACCACAGTGAAACCCCGTCTCTACTAAAAATACAAAAAATTAGCCAGGCGTGGTGGCGGGCACCTGTAATCCCAGCTACTCGGGAGGCTGAGGCAGGAGAATGGCGTAAACTCGGGAGGCGGAGCTTGCAGTGAGCCGAGATCGCGCCACTGCACTCCAGCCTGGGCGACAGAGCGAGACTCCGTCTCAAAATAAATAAATAAATAAATGCAATTAAAAGTTTTAAAAAGTACCAGATATCACATAATTTTATCTTTTAAAAAGCCTTCAGTTTATATCACTAAAAATAAGGCAATTTTTTTTTTTGAGACGGAGTCTCGCTCTGTCGCCCAGGCTGGAGTGCAGTGGCCGGATCTCAGCTCACTGCAAGCTCCGCCTCCCGGGTTCCCGCCATTCTCCTGCCTCAACCTCCCGAGTAGCTGGGACTACAGGCGCCCGCCACCTGGCGCGGCTAGTTTTTTGTATTTTTTAGTAGAGACGGGGTTTCACCGTGTTAGCCAGGATGGTCTTGATCTTCTGACCTAGTGATCCGCCCGCTTCGGCCTCCCAGAGTGCTGGGAGTCACCGCACCTGGCCAGTTAAAGCAATTTTTAAACATACTGCAGTATCATTATCACATCTAAAAATGTTAATAATAATTCCTAGATACCATCAAATAAACAGAAAGTCTTGCTGTCATACCTGTACCCTCCTCTGTTGCCTCCCTCTCCCACAGTAATATTTTTTAGTTTTGATTTGTCCTTCAATTGTTTTTTATGTAAGCAAATAAATATAGTAAATATTTGTTGTTTTTTTCCCTCACAGAGAAGAGGTAACCCATTATACACATTTTCTGCATCTGGATTGCACTTAAAAATTATTCTCACTTGTTACCAATACACAGAAAACTTTGTTCTTTTTTTCAGCTGCATAGTACTCTAACATGTGAAAGTACTTTATTCAACCATTTCTCTGTTGATGGACATTTGGGCTAGTCCCAGTTTTTTGCTCTTACTAGCAGTGTTATCACGAAAAGCCTTGTGTATATGAATTTCCTATTTTGAGAGCATCTTCGGAATAGATTGCTAGAAGTGGGATTGATGAGTCAAAAGGCAAATGCATATAATGTTGCTAGCTATTGTCAAACTCTCTTCTATAAAGATTGTACCACTTAGTATCGCCAGCAGAAATGAGTATGCTGTCCTTCTTTAGGATTTTTTGGCCCTCCGAGAAATGAGAAATAGTATCTCAGTGAGGTTTCAATTTTCTTTTTTTTCTGTAACCTATATTTTAACAACATCATTCTAAGAGAGCAAGACTCCTTTTGGACAGTAACGCCATTGGAATTGTCAAAAAAGAAAAATCTTCCCTGGCTACATTATGTGTTGAATAAAGAAGTTTTTCTTGCAGAGGGGCTGGAGTTGCTCAAGCATGGGGAGTTATGAAAATGGAATAGTTGAAATTCATAGAACTAGAAGCCTCAAAGGGCTCTTTGTAACAGCATATTCCATTGGATACCTTTGGAGACATTCATACCCACCAAATACTCAGAGTATAATTTTTGAGAAGATTAAACCTAACTTAGAAGTTGGAGGTTCTTGGTACAACAAAGAAAAGCAATGCTTAACCCCGCAAGATTAACTGGGGAAAAACATGACACCTTCAGTCAAAACTTTATGGAACTTTCACTTTAAAAAACGTCATTTCACCCTACCCATGCCCAAGTACTCCCCCAAAGAAATGCTTGTAGCATAGCATTTATGTGAGCTGTTTGAATTTCAACACTGCATAAATGCTTGCAAAAGCATATATTTGTCCTTTCTTCTATTTTATTTTTAAATCAACGTTGGCATTTTCACACTGTAAAGTGAGTTTTTTATGTGCGGACTTGCCTTACACAAATTTCAATATCCCATGTTTACAAAGGAGCACTCACTGAAGTTTCAATTCTCTTGCGTTTAATTTTCCCAAGTTGCCAGGTAGCAGCCTACCAATCTATGGACCATTCAACATTTAGGGATGAACTTTCATGGGTCCTGGGGATGCAAAGATGTCTACTTTGTGGTTCCTTGGTAGAGGAGCTGCAAAGTAAACATGTAAATTAGTAGAACCTATGACATGGGACCAACCAGGGTGTGTTGTGATTATTGACATGTATCTCTACTAGAAAAGTTCACTCTTCTTTTTAAATGACAGCTTTATTGAACTGTTACCACCGGTAATTCACATGACCAATGTTGGACAACCAGGACTCCAAGATGGTGTCAGTCACACCAGTGAAAGAGAGGAAAGTCATGGATGCCTAACTTGGGAAGCTGCCAAGCTGGCTATTGATGTGGGGTTTTGCCCTGAAATGCATGGTTGGGTTGAAGCATTCAAAGAAGTTACTAACCGCATTAGAACAAGTACCTCACATGAAGGAAGGGAGCATTGCAGGGGTTTCTACGACTGGCAGCTTACAGGTTTTCCTCTATGTTCTTTCTTACAAAGAGTGCAACTGTGAGCAACTCTGCAAGTAACACCCAAGAGAGGCCAGCGAAGGATGCACTCTGCCCTTCTGACCATGACCTCCTTGGCCCATCACCCCTTTGTGGGAAACTCCATCACCGCTGAATTCTTTTATATCCTAATTGAGAACTAACACCCAAACAGAAGATGACTGGTATGTATAAAGAAATACAAAGAATAAAATTCACATGCCATATAATTCATCTCTTTAAAGTGCACAATTCAATGGGTTTTTTTGTGTGTATATTCAGAGTTGTGCAACCACCACCACATTCAATTTTAGAACATTTCATCACCCCCCAAAAGAAACCTTGCATCCACTAACAGTCACTCACTATTTCTTCCAACGTGCCCTCCCCACACACCCACCCCCCCAACCCCCAGCCCTGGGCAACCACTAATCTTTGCATTCTCCCTAGATTTACCTATCTGGGATATTTCATACAATGAAATGAAAATGAAATCATACAATATGTAGTCTTGGTGACTATCCTCTTTCATAATGTTTTTGAGGTTCGTCAATGTTGTAATATATATCACTATTTAATTCCTTTTCCTTGCCAAATCATAGTCCATTGTGGATATACTACGTTTTATGTTGTTTGCTGTTTGATATGGTTTGGATTTTTGTACCCACACAAATCTCATGTTGAATTGGAGGACAGGCCTGGTGGGAGGTGACTGGATCATGGGGGCAGATTTCCCCCGTGCCGTTCTCATGACAGTGAGTGAGTTGCCACAAGATCTGATGGTTTAAAAGTGTGTAACATATTGCGGCACTATTCACAATAGCAAAGACTTGGAAACAACCCAAATGTCCATCAGTGATAGACTGGATTAAGAAAATGTGGCACATATACACCATGGAATACTATGCAGCCATAAAAAAGGATGAGTTCATGTCCTTTGCAGGGACATGGATGCAGCTGGAAACCATCATTCTGAGCAAACTATCACAAGGACAGAAAACCAAACACTTCATGTTCTCACTCATAGGTGGGAATTGAACAATAAGATCGCTTGGACACAGAGTGGGGAACATCATACAACAGGGCCTGTCATGGGGTGGGGGGCAGAGAGAGGGATAGCATTAGGAGAAATACCTAACATAAATGACGAGTTAATGGGCACAGCAAACCAACATGGCACATGTATACCTATGTAACAAACCTGCATGTTGTGCACATGTACCCTAGAACTTAAAGTATAATACAAATAAACAAATAAATAAATAAATGCGTGTGACACTTCCACCTTTGCTCTCTTTCTCTTCCCTGCTCCACCATAGTAAGATGCCCTTGCTTCCCCTTTGCTTTCCATCATGAATATAAATTTCCTGAGGCCTCCCAGTCTTGCTTCCTATTAAGCCTGCAGAACTGTGAGTCAATGAAACCTCTTTTCTTCAGAAATTACCCAGTCTCAGGTAGTTCTTTATAGAAATGTGAAAACAGACTAATACACTGTTCTGTTATTAGATGACACTTATATAC
Source organism: Theropithecus gelada (assembly GCF_003255815.1). NCBI lineage: Eukaryota > Metazoa > Chordata > Mammalia > Primates > Cercopithecidae > Theropithecus > Theropithecus gelada. The sequence goes on from NC_037686.1 coordinate 55,220,915, forward strand.
AGTGAAATGCACACAGTGAAGCATGGCTATGCCACATTTTGTTATCCATTCATCTCTTGATGAACCACTGGAGTATTTTTACTTTTTGGCTATTAGGAATAATGCTGCCGTGAACATCCATGTAGAATCATTTGAGCGGATGCTTAGTGGAACTGCTGGGTTGAACAGGCTAACTCAGGGAAGGAATGCATCATTGTATTCCTCTAACAAGCACAATAGTAGAAATTTACTGAGTCATCAGCTTCTTGCTCAAAAGTGGCAACCAATCAGTTTTCCTGCACTTTGGAACTGGGAGGGGCCTCTGCTGTTGGCTGGCCCATGTTCTCGGTCAGTTGATCATCCAGCCTGTGGTTGTGGTGTGATATCCAATTCACATTTCTCCATCTTATTTATGTGGCACCATGAGAGAGCCTTTGCTAACATCCACACACGTGAACTCCATGAATACCCTGATCTGCTAATCTAGCGGTAATCCAGAAAAAGAAAAAACATGGTTAGTTTGGCATCACCTATTCTAAATGCTATTCATGACTAAAGCTGAAAAACTGACTGCTGAATGACAGGTACTAATATTTAACCAGGAAGTAACACTAACTTGTTCATAATTCTTAGACTCTACGTTTCCCTCTTTTTTAAAAAAAAAAAAACTTTACATCAGATCCTTTGGGTGTTTGTCATTTCTCTCTCATTGCCCTAATTCTTCAGCCATCACCCTACAACAGCTCCTAGCCCCCTGGAATATGACTCATCTGAGCTCGAAGGTCTGTCTGCTCTATCTCACGCACTCAGGATGTTAAAGCTGTAGGCTCCTCCCTCTCTGGGTTTCATAGCTCTCTAAGCTTATTTTTATTTTACGCTTCCTGGTAGAAAGATCATTTTCCGTGATACAGAAACAAAAGCGTTATTGAGCAGTTCTGAGTAGTTCTGCATTCTTCTTGGCAGATATTTACACTACAGTCTCCCTCAGGTCTACGAGTTATCTTCCTTGTTCCCTGGCTCTGATAGATTAATAAAGCCCTCTGGGTTGGCCCCAGCATTTGTCCCAAGCCCTGATCTCTATAGTGTTTGGAACTTCCTCCCGTGGTTCTTAAAGGTCCAGGCCCTTCTTTGGGGATGTCTTTGGATGGCTGGCTACAGGACCATTTACCTGTAGGAACTGTCTTGGAATAATTTCTGGGTGGCGAAGGATTCTTTCTTCAGGGTTTCCAGGGATTGGCTAGCTGCTCTCCTTCTGAGCCACCACCACCCACTTTCCCCCAGACTTTCCTCGCCTGCATGGGCACTGCAGGAAGGGACCCAGCTGTCCATCTCTCTTCCTCCACTCCAACCCTTAATAAGGCTGGAAATACTTTGGAGGTCATCAAGGCAATTTTGTGCTGGTCAGGGCAAGAAAACAAACAAACAGGGGATTACAAATAATGGAAAATGACAAGAAAGCTTTCACATCTATAAGATGAATTGCAAAGTCAGTTCTTTCAATCTGGGTAGCTCCATGTTTGTTTGTAGGGTCATTCATGAGTTTTCCTATCTCCCCTCTCCTTCTTCTTACCTATGCCTTTCTGGCTTAGATGAAAAATTTAAATAGTAGAGTACTTGGCCTACAAATCAGAAATCCCCTCCAGATCCCATACCTTCTTTCTTCACCTACTGTAGTTACTTTACTCACTAGGTCCCTCCTCCCATCTTGCATGCCTTTGACTCGTTTGAGAGGTCACTGAGCAGCCATGCTGATATTTACCAATGCCAGCTCTCACCAGGATCATTTGGAATCCTATTAACACTCCAACACATGCACACACACACACATGCACACACACACACGAGTCAATTTTTGCTATTCACAGTGGCTATGGTCCACAAAGTCACCCTGAAGACTTAATTGGCCAATACTGAACCATTGCTCCTAGGGAAAATACAGGCTTAGGTTCCTGTGAGCTTTCGGTCACATTTCTTTCATCAACTGGTCAATACATAACCTTGTTTTATGTGTTTTCTGTTTAAAGAATGCTTATTTAATATATATTGTTGATTAACATTGAACTCACAGCCAACAGCACCATAACTCATGCCTGAATGAAGCTTTGCTAACACGTGTATTTTCTCCATAAGCATATCACAGCTTTCTTACACTTAGAAACTCTAGATAGCACTTCAGCAGTATGTGTGCGGGCCATTTTAAACAGAAAAATCACCAACAAAAAGCATAAAAATGTGAAAAATGTGGTACTTCCTAGGCCAGGAGAGAGACACTTGTTTATAGTATGAGAGCTGAGACAAGAAGGCAGAGGGTCTTGCCTTGTGTGACCTCCGCTGGGAACGTGCATTTTGGGTGACTCAATTTTCTGGGCCACTCTGTGTGTTGCAGATGACCACAAAAGTACTACAAGTATTAATTTTGGGGTTACAAATAGATTTTGGTGAGTAGGCAAATTCACAAATTCAAAATCTGCAAATGATGAGGATTGACTGTACACACACACACAGATGTATCTACCCAGGAAAGTTATATTTTGTTTGCAATGCACCCATTACTGCACAAGCCAGGATATGAACTGGGGCCTGTGGCATTTGGTTCACCAGTGTACATACCATACCTACCAAAAGGCCTGACATTGGAGGCCCTTAATAAATACTTGTTAGATAAGTCAGTGAAGGACTGAAGGTCCAATAAAGTCAATTACACACACACACACGCACGCACACACACGTGCACACACACAGAGTATATGCCGTCTACCATTTAGTCCAGGAACATAGTCTGTACAATTAGATAATCTTATAATAGCCACTACGTCCATTTGAAAGATGCCCATCGCATCTTCACCTTTATTAGGCATAGAATTTTTATTGTGGTGATCATTACATTGGGGTAGCTCTTTATGGTTCAAAAAACACATTCATGTAGTTTCCAAGCCTATAGTGCTATTGTATATAAGTGGATTGTTCATTCAACTATCATCTAGAATCACTGGATTTAAAAAAATTTTTTGATAAAGCCTAGAGAAACACTAAGATAAACAGGTTAGTCCATATACCCAGTTCTGTGTGTTTTGACCCATTATTAATCTGGTTCTGCTTCTATATCCATTTGGACTTTGGGGGACCCAAAGAGGGCAGATTAGTTCACTAATACATTCGGTAAAGAGTTCAAGATCGTTTGGAGAGAAAGTAGGCATATCTCCACCTAGTGGTCAATAGCAAAATGTGGGGCCATGGAAATGGGCTTGGACCCTTAATTGCTGGTTTATGCACCTAAATCTGGACTGCTTTTCTTGTGAGTCAAAGCTTGGCAAGAGAAAAAAGGACTAGATTGGTCAGAGAAAATCCGCCGGTGGAAAACATTCTATGAAAGTGGTCTAATGTGAGCTTTGGAATCATAAACTTGGATTTAAATTCCAGCTCCACCACTAAAAAGCTATGTGATTTGGAACAAGATGCTTAGATATTGAAGTCTTAGCTTCTTCACCTGTAATAGGAATAACAATAATACAGCATAAGTTTATTTTAAGGATTAAATAAAATAACGCATATAAGCTAGCACAGTGTCTGGCGCATGGGGGCAGGCAATACGTGATAGGTATTATTACGTCTGTTTGAAAAAAAGGTACAGAGTATTTTCTCTAAGGTTGGAACTTACTTGATGCATACATGCATGTGTTATCAGCACAGGGGCAACATGCATTCAAAAGCATATGGAATTAGAGTATTTAGTATATGCTTTAGTGCAATAGGATTTATTTTATTACCTGTTGAATAAATAATGTGTTGTAAACAAGGAGATGCCCTGGATAAAACAACTCAGAGGAAAGTCCCTATATATTTCATATTGACCTTCCATTTCAATGGAAATGCATAGATAGTGGCAAGCAGGTCATCGTTATTTCCTCTACGTCCACTACAAATAAAAGGCAGTGAGATCGTGACAAATATAAACTGGAAGGTGTTCCAAATAAATAATGGACCTTTACTGCCTTTCTAAGGAAAAGTCACATCTTTAATATATTTTTGTAAACCCATTCAGATAATATTCAGTACAAGATAATCATGGTCTCGTGTGGTGTTGCCCACGTAGCTTCATATAATGGAGATTCGGGTCAATGGGAGGCAGGAATTCAGGGAAATGGCAAACTGCAGGACTGCGGATTCCCTGCTGCAATCTCCTCTCCCACACCGTGTAACTGGGGTGAGATTGTAGTTGATTTTTTTTTCTTGCCTGCTGTTGTCCATTCCTATTTCTTGTGGGTTGAATGCATCCCTCCAAAAGGTATGTTGCAGTCTGAATCCCTAGTACCTGTCCTAACGCCTATGAATGCGACCTTCTTTGGAAGTAGGATCTTTGCAGGTGGAATCAAGATGTAAATTAAGATGAGATCATCTGAAGTAGGCTGGGCCCCGACCCAATATGACTGGTGTTCTGTAATAAGAGTAGAGACAAGAGCACCACGTGAAGACAGACATGCACAGAGGGAAGATGATATGAAGACAGAGAACACCGCGTGATGACGGAGGCATCTACAAGCCAAGGACAGCCCACAACACAGAAACTAGAAGAAAGTCCAGGAACAGATTCTCCCCAAAGAACATGGCCCTACTGACACCTTGATTTCAGACTTCTAGCCCCTCGGAAGTATGAGAGAATAAATTTCTAGGTTGGGCACAGTGGCTCACGCCTGTAATCCCAGCACTTTGGGAAGCTGAGGCAGGCGGATCACCTGAGGTCAGGAGTTCAAGACTAGCCTGGCCAACATGGTGAAACCCCGTCTCTACCAAAAATACAAAAATTAGCCAGGCGTGGTGGTGCATGCCTGTAATCCCAGCTACTCGGGAGGCTGAGGCAGGAGAATCACTTGAACCCAGGAGGCGAAGTTTGCAGTGAGCTGAGATCGCACCACTGCACTCCAGCCTAGACGACAGAGCAAGATTCCATCTCTAAAACATTAAAAAAGAAGGAAGGAAGGAAGGAAGGAAGGAAGGAAGGAAGGAAGGAAGGAAGGAAGGAAGGAAGGAAGGAAAGAAAGAAAGAAAGAAAGAAAGAAAGAAAGAAAGAAAGAAAGAAAGAAAGAAAGAAAGAGAGAGAGAGAGAGAGAGAGAAAGAAAGAAAGATTGATTGATTCTCCCTAAAGAACATGGCTCTGCTGACACCTTGATTTCAGACTTCTGGTCCCTCCGGAGCTATGAGAGAATACATTTCTATTGTTTCAAGCCACCCAGTTTGTGGTGCTTTGCTATGTCAGTCTAGGAAAAGAATCCACTCTTCCCAGCAGAGAGAAGTTACAGCGTGCCTGGCAGGGTGAATGTTGATCTCAGCAGTGTTTAATTTCCTGAAATTCTCACCGTATAAAATTATATCAGGCTGCCTCTACACTAGAGGGATGAGGGAACTGACATCATCTGTGTTCAGGCCACACTGAGTAACAGGTGAAGAGGAAAAAATGAAAACATTTAGGATCTCTGCAATGCTGGTCCCACTTGGGTGGGAAGAAACAGGATTTTCCTCTCTCCAGGGCTGAGAGCCAGTTTCTGAAGCCTGCTTCTGTCTTCAGGGAGAGGACATTCATGTAATCTGCCAATGTCTGTTTTTTTCTTTTTACAGAAACTTCCAGGACACGTGCCTTCCTCTCTCCCCTCCTTCCCTGCTATTTTCCCAGCTGCCAGGAACTCCACCTCGGTGTCCACTCTCTTGTCTCCAGTCAAGAGTAAACGAAATTCAAGTTATTGGGCTTTGAAATATCCTAGCTCAATTCACGTGCGTCCTGTTTAAATCCGTGGTGTGTTACCTCGGCTTATTCGGATTTAGGAAATGCTCCATCATCCTGTTGACTCAGCGCCTAAAATAAGAGGCAGATGCCAGGCCACTTACGCAAAAGGGACTCCCTTGGCAGCATACTGCTTGTAGTTAAGAATGATCCCACTAGATGGAGCTCCACTTAAGAACTGGCCAAAGGTTCTTCCACTTTCCTCTTAGTATCCAGGTATTACAGGAACAAAATCCCAGAATGAGCAAGAAGCTCAAGAAGGCAGATTTAGAAGACAGACAATGATACTTACCCTTCACATTTGACTTAATTTTCAGATTAGACAGAACTTCCTACTGCTTCCCTCATTAATAAGATCATCCACGATCAAATTCCTTCTACCTCCCTCCCTCACGGTACAAAAAGAGCTGGCAAAAAACACATGACCAAATTGTAAAAGTGGATGGCAACAGGTGAGAAAACGCTTATTTGGAGGCTCTCAGGACTTTGAGGCTGAATATAGGAGGTAACTGTCAATCGAAGCTAGTCTGGTCCTTGGCACAGCCAGTGATGGGGTGGGCAGAGAAGGCATTGCAGCCCCTCACCCATGGATGCCGCCTGGCACTGGCTGGGCAGTCTGTGCCAGTTAACAGCCTCAGAGAGTGTCCAGCTGAGAAGGACAGGATGGTTTTGACATCATGACGGGATCCAGTGCATTTCCAGTTGAAATACTCAGGACAGAAGAAAGAAGAGAAAACCTCAACCAACTTTTCCCATCAAAATCACTATGTTTAAACATGGGGGCAAAACCATAGGGGCCTCAATGGTAATAAAACTCTGAGAGGTGCTCTCAGGCTGCCCTTGCTTTATGCCTTAAAAGAGACTTCCAGTTTGTATTGTCTATAGAAGACTTTACTTCTTGTAAGTGACGAAGTTTCTGTTAAACACCAGCTTCATGCCATCCTCCTGATTCTCATTTTCGTCAACTGTAAATTGGAAAAATATAGTTCTTTCCTTGTGGTGCTATGGTGAGGCTTGAAAATAAAATGTGAAACTTCCTAGCAAAAGGTGTGGCACATAGTAGATTCTCAGTAAAGGACTCTGTCTCCACTTCTTGCTGCTATTCTAGGAAGTTTGGAGGACTTCCTCTAAGATATTGCTGTAATTATTACACACAAATCACCAAAGCACACTTGCCAAATACTTTGGTTAGATTTATGCCATAGGCACAACTACAGCAAGTGCTGTCATCACCATTTTCACCATCTTCAAAGTTGATTACAGGCAAGACATAGTGGCTCATGCCTGTAATCCCAACGCTTTGGGAGGCCAAAGCAGGAGGAGTGCTTAAGGCCGAGTTTGAGACCAGCCTGGGCGACATAGTGAGATCCCATCTCTACAAACATAAAAAAAAGTTAGCTGGGAGTGGTGGCACATACTGATGGTCCCAGCTACTCAAAAGGCTGAGGTGGGAGGATCGCTTGAGCCCAGGAGTTTGAGTCTACAATGAGTTATGATTGCGTCACTGCACTCCAGCGTGGGTGACACAGCGAGACCCTGTCTCTTAGAAGAAAAAGTTGATGATTAACTCAGGAACAGTGGGAAAGGGAACATGGGACCTCCTGTTGCCCTCTGATTTGCCTATTGAGTGGCTTTGGGAAAGGACACAAAAAAACAAGCCAAGTGTGCTAACTTCCCCAAAATAACCTGGGCCCTTTAGCCTCAAAGCGGGGGAGCAATTTCTGAGCCATCCAAATGGAATTGTGAAATAGATGACCCTGATATTGAGTGTTTTCAATCTCCTTATCTGTGTCTCCTTCTTTCTTCTCTCATCTAAGTTGCAGGCCACCATTTTTTTTCCTTTTTTCCTATTAAAACTTGATCTCAGGAAAATAAAAATTGATTATCAGTAACTTTAAGGTACGGGACGTTGGTGTACCTTTCTCTTGATATATACATGATTCTTCCTCAATTATTCATTACCAAGAAGATGGCAGAAGTGTTTAGAAAGGCAGTGATCTTCTTTGCCCCTGAAATCACCCCAGAGGACAACTCTGCCCTTCACTTTATCTACCCTAACAGCTGAGATGATTGATTTTCTCGGAACCATGGATCCCACTCAGGAAGTCCCCCTACCCTGGAGCACTGTCGTCTGAGAAGGCCTTAAAAGTGATTCAGTGAATTCAAAAATACCACTGTGGTGGAGACAAAGTACAGACGGTCCCCCATTATGATGGTCCGACATAATTTTTCGACTTTACCATAGATTTATTGGAGTGTTAAATGCATTTTCAATTTATGATATTTTTGACTTACAATATTTTTGACTGAATTACCAGGGAGCTATCAGGACATAACCCCATTATAAGTTGAGGAGTGTCTATAATCAACGAGGCTTCCAAGATTCTGCCTCCAGGAGAGATATGTGGGTAGGAAGCGTTGAGGACCACTGTTAACTGACTTGTACCTTGTACATCCCAGAGTCTTAGGACAAAGACATTCTGATTGGTCTTTCAACATCGTGATTATGAAGTTCATTCCAAAGAGTGACTCTCCAGAATTATGGAGTTATAATGACCATCTGTGTTAGTTGAGATGCAAGTTCATATATACAGTCTCAAGAAGCAGAGACATGTAGTTGAAGAGTCCTAAAATAATACCCTTGATTTGTCACCTCTCAGGTACCAGCTCATATTCTCTTGGTTACCCATGTATCCGAGACCCATGTATCTGAGGCTATGAGTTTGGCTTCTGTTGCAGAGACTGTCACCTCACATATACACAATGACTCTGTTTTGCCTCATTCCCATGCCTTTTTCTTTTAAGTCCTGGGGCTTCCTTGTTACTGCTGGGATGCCATGGAATGTGCTTGGCACCTGTATATATGCAAAGCTTAGTGTCAGGGAGTTAAGACCCGTGAGGCAAACTTTTGACCAATTGACAACAAAATCAGCAGCTAAATACTTCTCCGCTCTTCATTCCCCCCGAATGGATGATCCTAAGACACTGTCACTCATGTAGCCTTTTGGAAGACATCACACTAACCTTAAGCAATCAATGCCCTTGGTACAAAGTGGTGCCCATCTTAGTAACACACTCTCTTGAATCTTTACTCACTCCTTTTCTTACTTACTCCCTTTTTCTCATGTTTTCTTGGCTTTTTCTGTACACCTTGCTATAGTCTGAATGTTTGTGTCCTTGTCAAAATCGATATGTTGAAATCCTAGCCCCAAAAGCCATGGTATTATGAGGTGAGGCCTCTTGGGATTAACGTCCTTATAAAATAGGCCCAGGGGAACGTGTTCATCTCTTCCATCATGTGAGAACACAGCTCAAAGATGCCGTCTATGAACAAGAAAGTGGGCCCCTACCAGACGCCAAATCTGCCAGCACCTTGATCTTGGACTCTCAGCCTCTAGAATGATGAGAAATAAATTTTTGTTGCTTATAAGCTACCCAGTTTATGGTACTTTGTTATTGCAGACCGAATGAACTAAGATGCTCCTCAAAAACCATATTCAGGCTCAGGCTCAGGCTCAGTTTATGGAAACTCAGCCTAAGATAACTATTCCTGCTGAGCAGAGTCAGAATTTTATATTGGTATAAAAGATAAACAGTACTTTCTCAGGATGGGTTGAGACTTATGTAACCCAATTAACCAAGCCAGTCTGTCAATAATCCTTCTCAGTCCCTGATGGGATTGATGTGATCTGCCTATACTTTAGCTTCCTGCCAGAAGAAAATTCAATGCTTTCTGGGAGATAATAAAAACACCCTAAACCTCTTCAGTTTACGTACCATGTGTAGATAGTTTTTAATCCAAATTTATCAGGTCTGTCAGATCACAAAACCAAATAACCAAAAGCCAAGAGAAAAAAGCAGACAAAAGAAACAGACCTACAGGAGTTACTGAAGTTATCATACATGGACTTTAAAGTTTCTATTTGAAAATCTATTTTCTTGATATAGATTTTCTATATATTCAAGAAAATAGATTTTCAAATGGAAACGTTCATCAGAAAACTGGAATCTATGTTTTTAAAAAGCATGAAGTGAAATCTCAGAACTAAAAACTGAAACAACTGAAATTAAAAATTTAATGCAAGAAGTTTATAAAACAACAGAAACGGCAGAAGATAGTTAGTGTAGTGGAAAATAGGTCAGGAGAAAAGTATCAATTCTGAAGCACAGGATTAAAAGGATTTAAAAAACACAGAAAAGAGTATACTTGACACATGGGACATGGTGAAAAGGTTTAATACATATCATAGAAGTCCCAGAGAGACAGAAAAGAGAAAAGGGAGCACATGAAATATTTGATGAGTTACTGTCTGAAATTTTTCAAAAATGAAGAAACATTAAGCTTCAGATTTGAAAATCTCTAAAAGCTCCAAGTAGGATAAATTCAAAGAAACCCATACCTTGAGCACTTTAAAGGTGGCTGGTACAACTAAGGAAATGAGTTTTTAATTGTATTTTATTTAAATTAATTTAGATTGAAATAGTCATATATAGCTAGTAGCTACGTATTGGACTGTGAAACCCTAGGACAGTTGCTAAAAGAATAAAGGAAGGGGCCAGGCACGGTGACTCACACCTGTAATCCCAACACTTTGGGAGGCCGAGGCGGGCAGGTCACGAGGCCAGGAGTTCGAGACCAGCTTGGCTAACATGGTGAAACCCTGTCTCTACCAAAAATACAAAAATTAGCCGAGTACAGTGGTGGGTGCCTGTAATCCCAGCCATTTGGGAGGCTGAGGCAGGAGAATCGCTTGAAATCATAAGGTGGAGTTTGCGCTAAGCCGAAATCGCACCATTGCACTCCAGCCTGGAGTAAAGAGCAAAACTCTGTCTCAAAAACAAGAATAAAAAATAAAATAAAATAAAATAAAAAGAATAAAGGAAGGATATGGAATGAAGAAAACTCAAGCTAGAGAAATATAAGCACTAAAGATTCTAATGATATTCATGTCCAAGTTGAGTCACACACAGCATATATTGTTGACTTCTTTTATAAGAGCCAGGTCTTATGGTTTTTTAAAGTTTCTGGTCTATATCCTCTTTGGTGACCATTGCCCAGTATCGAATAACTGCAGAAAATTCACAGCTTAGCTCTGAATTAGCTTTGAGGGGACACGCCTTCCCCATAAGAAAGACACCATTCCTGAATAATCCCATTTGCAAACCTAGATTTACCTCGACCTAATCGTGATTTTGTTCTTCCTCTGGCCTTGAGGCTTGAAGTCTAGTCTGCCATGTCCTAAAATCCACCCAAGATTGATGCTTCTAATCCAGGGTACAAACACTTTCTACGGTTGCCCTAGCAAAGCCCCAGGAGTTAGGACTATACTCTTAGAGCTTCCTGAGTGCTTTCAGGAAAATTCAAAAGGAATCCCAATCTATAGAAACAATTGATTTTGTCACAATCTTCCAATATGAGTCCCTCCATTTTCTCTAACCCAGAGGACAGAACAGTCTCTCCATTGTGGGTAAAAGAGGCCGGATTTAGATGTTTCTCCAGACCAAGGGAAGCTGGACTTACTTTCTTGCAAGAATGGTGGAAGAGGAAGAGAACTAACAACGGTGTTTAACCTTCTGTGTCCTTGGTACTTTTACTTACTCCGAGAAGAAGCTTCATCCCATGGCATACAGGTATCCGCAGCTCAGGGAGTTTTCACTTCTGTCCTCTACACCTCTAGAAAGTTAGAGCAAAGCAAGGAAAAGCAGGAGCGGGGCACTGAAATGATCAGAGATAGAGGAATTTCGTAGGAGCGCTTTCAGAGGTGAAGACTTGAAAGGCTTATACTTGAAGTTTGCAAATCCGTGAAATTATGATGAATTTTGAAAATCAAGGACTGTTTGTTTGTTTTTACCAAATTTCAGGCTATCAGATGCAGAGAGTAATCTCTGAGAGTACAAAGAATATAGTTTGGGGCAAATAAGAGTGAGTCCTCTTGCATTAAAATGAGTCCATTGATTACTATTTTTTAAAAATTCTAGGATGTGGTAGGAATTCAAACAGATAAAGAAGCTCAAGAAATGTTAAACTGCAATTAAAAGTAACAGGTCCTTAGCTGGTCATTAAAAGATGTAAGAGATCGTGGGGGTTGGGGCAGCTGAGGGAAGTGCCATGGATGCAGGGCTCTGGGCCCGGACAGAAGGTGCTCCCCTCTGGGGTCAGCTGCAGCAGGGGTCTGGTCATCAACTCTCAGTCCTTATGTATGAGGCTTCCTGGGCAAGTCCTGCCCTGGTTTACCCCATTCTCCTGGAGGCTGCTGGAAGCCTGAATCTTGTTTCCAGAGCACCAGGGTGGAGGTTTGGAACAACTGGGTACTTGCTATTGGAATTCCTGAAAAATGGCAGCAAATACCCGCAAATAAATGTTAGGAATTAAATACAGAATGCTTGGCATTTCACATATTTTTTAAAACATTGTTTACCAGTTTCTTTCCCCCTTGCCAATTGTTCGAGTTGCCAAACAGCTCTCTAAGGTTTGGCCTATGCCCTACCTCTCAAATTATGACCCTGGCTCAAGGAAAACATTGTCTGGATCCAAACTAGCCAACTGTATATGTTTGCTTAAATAACCAGATTTTATTCTCCACCTGTGTCGAGCACGCAAGGAAAGGGTGGCCTTAGGCTATAGGACACAGGTTTGACTTTGACAGCTGAGAGGCCAAAACAGGGAGAGCAAACCCAGAGCTCCACTGACAGCTTTCCCTGATCCCCTCTTCATAACAAGCTTTGCCAATCGATCTAAGCCCTTCTTCTCAGGGGGCAGAAACAAAGCCTCACAATCCTCAGTGCAACTATCTAACAATGGCATGTTTAGGGTGGGCACCAAAATGAAACTCTGATTATAGCTTAATATGAGTCCCTAGTGGGAAGCCTTATGCCAATTGCTAAATTCTTTGACGGTGTAGGATAGGTCTTTCCAATGAGACAACTGGTTGCCCTTAAAATACCTTGCAACTCCATTACTGACTGGCACCAGAAATTTTGTCATCAGAACATCTACTCCAACAGTGCATAGCCTTGGTCCTTGTAGGGAAGAAACTTGGAAGTCCTGTACGTGTGTTTACTCATGTAACTCTCATAACCTGCTATCATCCACATTTTATTATTTTATTTTATTTTATTTTATTTGGAAAGACAGTCTTGCTCTGTCACCCAAGCTGGAGTGCAGTGGCGCCATCTCAGTTCACTGCAACCTCCGCCTCCCGGGTTCAAGTGATTCTCCCACTTCAACCTCCTGAGTAGCTAGGATTACAGGTGCCCATCACCATACCTGGCTAATTTTTTTTTGTATTTTTAGCAGAGACAGGGTTTCACCATGTTGGCTAGGCTGGTCTCAAACTCCTGACCTCAAGTGATCTGACCACCTCAACCTCCTAGAGTGCAGGGATTACAGGCATCAGCCACTACACCTGGCCTATAAACCACATTTTACAGATGGAAACATTGAAGTTCAGAATGAATTGCCTTAGATCATACAGCCAGTAAGTGACAGAGCCAGGATGAACAAAACTAGGTGCATTGCACCCCCAAGAGCCTTGTTTTCTCCACTGTATCACACACCGCTAAGGGTGAAGATTTGATATGGAGCCAGGGGAAGAGAGTCTGGGAGGCAGCAGGAATTCTAAGTTCCTTCTTCTCAGAGAGAAGAGGCCCGTAGGGAGCCTGCAAAGATAAATTGCCCAGATTCCACAGTCCTGCCTAGGGCTGGACTTGGGTGAAAACAAAAGAACATCAAAGTAGAAGCTGACCTTTCCACAAGAATCAAGGTACTTGTGTCCGATGGGATTCAGCAAACTCCCTTTTGTCAGCCAAGAAGAGAAGCAGGCGGCAAATATCTGCCACGTGATAAAGGTAACCGTAGGAATGTAGGTACCGATGTTGGTGCTGGTTTTAATACAAAATTATATCTTCTTCCTCTCTTGGTAGACGTGAGTGTCGTCTTTAACTGGCAGATCCCCCTGGAACGCTGGCCCTGCTCTAGCAGTGGACCTGGCGTATTTGACACCTGCGGTAGATGGTCTTTAACAATGCCTCTACCATATGACAAAATTAGTTTTAATGATAATCACAAAATTAAACAAATAATGATAATGGCAGGGAAAGACATGCAGACAATGAAATGTTTTTCTTTTCTTTTTTAAATTAAAGACTTTTTTTTTTTTTGGCCAGGCACAGTGGTCCACGCTTGTAATTACAGCACTTTGGGAGGCCGAGGCACATGGATCATTTGAGGTCAGGAGTTCGAGAACAGCCTGGCCTATGTGGTGAAACCCCATCTCTACTAAAAATACAAAAAAAAATTAACCAGGCATGGTGGCATGTGCCTGTAGTCCCAGCTACTCAGGAGTCAGGAGAATCGCTTAAGCCTGGGAAGCGGAGGTTGCAGTGAGCCGAGGTCGTGCCACTGCGCTCCAGCCTGGGCAACAGAGCAAGACCCTGTCTCAAAAAAAATTTTTTGCCACTATGTCTGCCTTTTTTTTTTTTTTTTTTTTTCCATTTTTGGTGGAGATGGGGTCTCACTATGTTGCTCAGGCTGGTATCAAAATCCTGGCCTCAAGCAATCCTCCTGCCTTGGCGTTCCAGTGCTGAGATTACAGGTGTGAGCCACTACGCCCGGCCCCAGTTTTTCTTTTATTAAACTTCACATATATAATCATGGGAGATAAACAAATACTACATTGCCAACAAAGGAAAAAAAGTAAATACTTTTAAATTCTGGTCTTTTTCTGAGAAGAGGGGAAGAACTTTTACCTACATATTGCTAATGCATGGGACATTATAGTTTTTGGTTCTGAGACTTCTGCAAATTTGTCAATGATTTCATCGAAGTTGATTTTCCTTGCAGAGCCATATTTAATATGCAATGTGGCCAGGTTTATTAGTCTATCTTCACTCACTATTGGCAGAGGATACTTTTCACTCATTTTAACTTCTAAAGTTTTCTTTCCCCCATCGCCAAAAGCATACAAGAAGTTCAGAAAAGTCGTAAACGTAAGGATAAATTTGCAGATTCCATTGCACAACAAATTCCAGAAATGGCAATACGCTTCATGTCTTTGTTTCTTCGGGATGGATTCTTCCAGCAGCTTTCAAATGTCTCCACAGTTGAACATTTTTCACTAAGAAAACCATCACTGGGAAATGTATTATAAGTTTCTCTTATATTTGGTTTTCAAGTTTTCTGCAAAAATCAGAGAAAGCAGCTGAATGACAGCAAGCAGGGACTTACTTAAACCATTGCATTCTGTCCAGCTCCTGGCAAAATTGACTGAACTGTCCAAACACTGCCTCTGAAACTTCTGGCAATTTAAGACTGGCACCTTGGGTCATTTCTCCCAACGCTGCTTCTTTGACTATTGATTCTCTTTTCTATGTAACTGTCCATTTTCTCCCGACAATCACCTTTTCTTCTGGTGGAGGTAACAGCCCCCTCTCCACATTTCTTTGTGCTGATCTGCAAGGAACAATTTTAAAAAGCTTGGTGTACCTGTTCAAGGTGCATTCTGACCATCTGAAAATATTTTTGCCTGGTTGCAGAGGTTGCAGAGAATGACAGAATTGAAGTCACTCAAGTTCCCTGTCTCTGTCTACAATCACTCCCATTGTCTACTTCTCATCCACTGTTTGGAACAGACACGTGTAGCCGAGTCCTTGTGAATTGACAGCCAAATTAGCTTCCGTGCGGACTACAATGTTTACTAAAGGATAAACAGTAAAAATGTGCTAATTTAAGCTGAAGCGTATACTATTAAACTCAACAGTAACCACAATTGTTTAGAACTTAGACCAACAGAAGATGATTGGAGGAGGAGTACTGTGTCCCTAGCATGATGTAGAATTGCCAACACGCGGAGCAGTGCTTAAATGGTTTTATTAGTGTTGTTAAATTCTCTGCAGACAATGTCCCCCGTCATGGCCTGCACCAGGGCAGACTGCCCACTGCCTTCCCTTGCTATACCATAGATCTTAATCTACTGCAGCTTTTAACCAGATAATTCACTGGCCTGCTGTGCACAGCTTAGATCTCAGGAACATCCAACCCTTCTGACTATCATTAGAATTCTTACTTATTTCATTATTGACTGGATTAAATAGATTTAAAAACAGAAATCTCACAGGTTTTTTTTTCTCCTGCTCAAGCGACAGCCCCTTTAGCTGGGAAGGAACCCACCAATAACACATCCCTGTCATCTCTCAAGCCCGCTCTTGCTGGGGAAGAAGATGGTTCTTTCTGGGGCCTCCCTCTGGCTCCCTGTGTACTCTTTTATCCCTGGTGTCTGGGAAGCGGAGTCCTTGTCCCCTTTCAGCTACTAATTAGCTTTGGGATCCTGGCAAATATGACTTTTCCTTCTGCTTCCTCATTAAAAACGAAACAAGGCTGGGCGTGGTAGCTCACGCCTGTAATTTTCAGCACTTCGGGAGGCTGAGGTGGGTGGATCACCTGAGGTCAGGAGTTCGAGACTAGCCTGGCCAACATGGTGAAACCCCATCTCTACTAAAAATACAAAAAATTAGCCAGGCGTGGTGGCAGGGGCCTGTAATCCCAGCTACTTGGGAGGCTAAGGCAGGAGAATCACTTGAACCCAGGAGGCGGAGGTTGCAGTGAGCCAAAATTGAGCCACTGCACTCCATCTCAAAAACAAACAAACGAAAACAAGTAAACAAGCAAATGGGCAAACATTTAACTGAGTGATTTCTCATGCCCCTTCAGGGCTTGGCTGGGAGGTCAGATGGCCTTGGCTGGGCCATCTGGGCTGCTGAAGATGGTGTCAAGGAAGTGAAAGTTCAGATCCTGAAACCGCAGCTCCCTGGCTCAGGCGTGGCCACAGGCCGTTCCTTGTCTCCATCCCAGGGCCACTGCTGACTTTTTAGCTGGTCATGTTTCCTTGTTTGGCATCCTCAGAACCATTAGGCCCCAGAGACTTCCAGATGTCTTTTTTAACAATCAGAGCCGGATTTCCTGGGCAGTGCCCGCCTCATGCAAACATTCTTATTTGTTATGGCACTGCCTTCAGAATGTGCGGGAATGAGTTCTAAAGGACAACCCTGGCTCGGCCCGGGGCCATGCTTCCATTCCATACGCCCCCTCACACAATCTCACTCTAACCTGTGGCGCAGGATGGGGCAGAATCATTATTCCCATTTTAGAGATGGGGAAGCGGAGATGCCAAAGCTTGGAATGAACAACCCAAGGTGACACAGCAGCCCTTTGGGGCAGAACTGGTACTAGAACACCCTCACCCCCACTTCTTACTCACTCACCCACCCCAGCTCCAGCTAGCTTAGCTCAGGCTGGGCCCAGGTCCAGTAATCCTGGTTACACAACTGTTATCGGGCATGTACTCAGCTAGCGAGTATAAATAGACCCAGTGCCTTGCTGCTGAGAATTTATGATTCAAAAATCACAAGGTTTTACACTGAGTAACCAGATGTCTTTAGAAATATGGCAGAGGAGTAATAGCATAGAAACAGCTCGTTTCTATGACTTTGTTTATTTGTGTGTTTTTAATTTGTCACCTATGTCTGGCAACAACACATTTAGGAAGCTGTCCTAAAAAAAAAAAAAAGCTATTCACCAGGGATGACACATTTGTGGCACATGCCCTGAGGAGTCCCTGGGGATGTCTGTGGCACGTTGCGACTCTCTCACAGCTCTGCCCACTTAGCCCAGATGAGCCTCGGAATCTTCCCTAATCTAGCACTCTGCCCAGACACGTATCTGACAGGGGATTTCAGCTAGTGAGCCAAATTCGATTTGCTGTCCCTGCCATACATTTCAGGCTGCTTATTCCAGGAAATGGGAAATTCGGGTTGTCTGCCCTTTCAGGGAGCTGCAGCCTGGTAACCTTACTCTTCTTTCCATTCACGCCCCCACCCCACCCCACAAACAAGGGCTAGGGGCAACAAGCTGCTAGGAAGTGCTAAGCACGGCTTGAAACAGAAGTTATGCACCTGAGGTCTGTAAAACCTCGGCAGAAGTGGCCGCAGTTGACAGTGGAAATTATTTCACTGGTAAAGCACTCCTTCCTGGATCCTTCCCAGGATTCCTGGGCAGGTGTTCTTTGTAAAGCCCCATCCCCCAGCCAGAGATCCTCGTGTGCCTCATCGCCTTGAGAATTGCAGCTGTCTTGAAGATCTTTCCAGTTTCTGGGAGGACTGAGTTTGAAGGTGGAGTCAAGTCGCTTGGAAATGATTCACGGGGACATTTCGGCCGGGGTAAGTGGTGAGGGAGGAACCCTGAGCGCCAGCCACACACTTGATCCCTCCTAGGACATCCACATCCCACACCCATTAAGTGAGTCTGTCTTAAAGGTCAACATGGGGTAAGTCCAGGATTAGGACCTGAAAGGAGCCACGAGCCCTGTGCTGGGCGGAATTGCATTCTCCCAAAACTCCACGTCCACCCAGAACCTCAGAATACAGCCTCATTTGGAAACAGGGTCTCTGCAGATGTAATTAACAGTGGCGATGAGATCACGCTGGATTAGGGTAGGCCCTCAATCCAATGAGAGTGTCCTCCTAAGAGACGGAAAGGGACGCACGGAGACATGGAGAAGAAGGCCATGTGGCGACGGAGGCAGAGACCGGAGGGATGCCACTCCAAGCCCAGGCGCGCCAAGGAAGAGGCAGGGGACGATTCTCCCCCGGGACCTTCAGAAAGAGTGTGGCTCTGCCAACACTTTGATGTTGGACGTCTGACCTCCAGGACTCTGAGACACACATTTCTGTTATTTCAAGCCGCCCAGTTTGTGCTCATCGGTTCCGGCAGCGTTAGCAAACGAACACATTTTCCAAATAATATACCTGCTCCCAAGTCTTCACTCAGGTTCTGCTCCTGGGAGAGAGGAAACCCAAACTAAGACAGTAGGTATAAATACCCTCCTATTACAGATGAGGAAACTGAGGCACGGCTTCACTCACAAAGCAGCTGTGGGACCCAAGCACCCAGCAGCTACGTTGTGGCTCAAATGAGGTTGAGCCTATTCTCTATGCGGTCTGCTGTGGCACATCAGTGATTCTGAATGTAAACTGAAGGCCCACGGCAGCTTTGTCAGCTCAGCAGCCAAGCAAATGACCCAAGAAAAATGGGGGCAACCATGGGCTACTTGGTGCTGGAAATGGAGTCAGTAAAACATAAAATTATCGGACCCTTTTTGTAAGCAATGGTTGCCATGAGAAAGCCCATGAGGCAGCAGGGGGTGGGGAACTCATCTCTTTCTTTACACCTTGGGGAAGCAGACCTTCAACAGGCTTAGTCACCAGGTACTTTGTTACATGCATGGTCATTGGTTGGGAAGATTCAGGTAATCAGGGCCTTTTGCCTGAGAAACTTGCTTTAACAATTAATAGGTAGGAAAAAAAGCAGGAAGGGACTTTTTCCCATCGTTTGACATATTTTTCAACATAATATTTCTTACTATTTTTTTGAGAGCTTCTGAATACAACCCATATTTCATCTTCAGGAATAAACGTCCTCAAATCTTCTTGCCTTTTCCTTAGTTTATAATTATTACTGAAAATAACAGAAAAGCATCAGCAACCCAGCAGGGTGCGGTGGCTCATGCCTATAATCCTAGCACTTTGGGAGGCCAAGGCGGGCGGATCACAGGGTCGAGAGATCGAGAACATCCTGGCCAACATGGTGAAACACCACCTCTACTAAAAATACAAAAATTAGCCAGGCGTGGTGGTGCGTGCCTATAATCCCAGCTACTTGGGAGGCTGAGGCAGGAGAATTGCTTGAACATGGAAGGTGGAGGTTGCAGTGAGCCAAGATTATGCCACTTACTCCAGCCTGGAGACAGAGCAAGAATCTGTCTCAAATAAATAAATAAATAAATAAATAAAGCATTAGCAACCCATGTTGTATGTTTACACAGACTTAAATTACTAATCAATAGTTCTTTACCCTCTTTGGTAAAGAAAAATACCCTTCCCAGCTGGGCACAGTGGCTCACACCTATAATCCCAGCACTTTGGGAGGCCAAGGCAGGTGGATCACCTGAGGTCAGGAGTTCGAAAGCAGCCTGGCCAACATGGTGAAACCCCATCTCTACTAAAAATACAAAATTAGCCGGGCATGGTGGCAGATGCCTATAATCCCAGCTACTTGGGAGGCTGAGGCAGGAGAATCACTTGAACCTAGGAGGCAGAGGTTGCAGTGAGTGGAGATCACGCCAGTGCACTCCAGCCTGAGCAACAAGAGTGAAACTCCATCTCTAAAAAGTGAAAAAGGAAAAAAAAAGGAAAATACCTTTCCCAATTAACCGGTGTCCTTGTTGATGATGATTTCAATCTCCATGGTATTGTTTACTCCCCTTTGGTGGCCAGGGGAGAAGCCATTTTCAGAGGACCGATAGATTCGAGGCACAGCAATCACCTGGTCCCCTGGGCTTCCCAGCTGGCAGGGCTGGCATTTGGGAAGATGGGGAATGGTGTGATCCACAGGAGCAGGCTGAGAAGGTGGCCAGGCAGAGCATCTGATCCCAGCGTCTGACACCAGCGGCCCGTTTTCTCCACCTTCTCTGGGACAAAGCCCACTTGTGCCTTGTGCATTTGCCTCTTGGTTCCTCGTCCTCTCTAAGAACCACTCAGAGGCACTGCTGAGCTGAGGAATCTCTGCACAGGATGCCATGGGAGTCATTCAACCTGCAGAGGATAAAACGCACATAGAGGAAGGTGGTCTCTGAGTTGGAAGAGAGGGCACTGAGTCCTCCAGATGCAGGTTTTGAAGAAAGGCAGTATATTAATACTTCATACCATGTCACAAAAAGGGTCTGCTGACCCGGGTAGATTGAAGTCTTGTGACTGCCTGGTAGGCTCTACTACCTATCTCATAAACAGAAGGTGCTAAACAGAGGCACAGAACCTGGCTGAATTGTTGCTACCAGCTAAAATGGGTTCTATATCACCGAGACCGCATCTGCCCGGCGAGCACAGAGCCTTGCCCCTTGCCACTCCGCTGCCCATCCACACCTGCTGCCAGCTCACCATGGATGATGATACCATTGCCCTCATCATCGATAATGGCTCTGGCATGTGCAAGGCTGGCTTCACAGGCGACGATGCTCTCCAGGCCGTCTTCCTCTCCATCATGGGGTGCCCCAGCCACCAGGGCGTGATGGTGGGCATGGGTCAGAAGGACTCCTACGTGGGCAACGAGGGCCCAGAGCAAGAGAGGCATTCTGACCCTGAAGTACCCCATCGAGCATGGCATCGTCACCAACTGGGAGGACATGGAGAAGATTTGGCACCACCCCTTGTACAATGAGCTGCATGTGGCTCCTGAGGAGCACCCCCTGCTGCTGACCGAGGCCTCCCTGAACCCCAAGGCCAACCACAAGAAGGTGAACCAGATCATGTTTGAGACCCTCAACACCCCAGCCATGTACATGGCCATCCAGGCCTTGCTGTCCCTGTACGCCTCTGGCCGTACCACTGGCATCATGATGGACTCTGGTGATGGGGTCACCTACACTGTGTCCATCTACGAGGGGTATGCCCTCCCCCACACCATCCTGCCTCTGGACCTGGCTGGCCCAGACCTGACTGACCACCTCATGAAGATCCTCACCGAGAGCAGCTACAGCTTCACCACCATGGCCAAGTGAGAAATCATGTGTGACATCAAGAAGAAGCTGTGCTATATCGCCCTGGATTTTGAGCAAGAGATGGCCATGGGGGCCTCCAACTTCTCCCTGGAGAAGAGCTAGGAGCTGGCCGGTGGCCAGATCATCTGCAACGAGCAGTTCCACTGCCCTGAGGGGCTCTTCCAGCTTTCCTTCCTGGGCATGGAATCCTGTGGCATCCACAAAACTACCTTCAACTCCATCAGGAAGTATGACATGGGCGTCTGCAAAGACCAGTACGTCAACACAGTGCTGTCTGGTGGCACCACCATGTACCCTGGCATCACCGACAGGATGCAGAAGGAGATCACTGGCCTGGCTCCAAGCACGATGAAGATCAAGATCATTGCTCCTTCCCAGCGCATTTACCCCATGTGGTTTGGCAGCTCCACCCTGGCCTCGCTGTCACCTCCCAGCAGATGTGGATCCGCAAGCAGGAGTATGACAAGTCCAGCCCCTCCATTGTCTACTGCAAATGCTTCTAGGCAGACTGTTACTTAGTTGCATTACACCCTCTTGACAAAACCTAACTTGACCAGAAAACAAGATGAAATTGGCATGGCTTTATTTGTTTCATTTTGTGTGTGTGTGTGTATGTGTGTGTGTGTGTGTGTGTGTGTGTGTGTGGTTTTTCTTTTTTTTTTTTTTGGCTTGACTCAGGATTTAAAAACTGGAACGGTGAAGGTGACAGCAGTCGGTTGGAGTGAGCATCTCCCAAAGTTCTACAATGTGGCCAAGCCTTTGATTGTACATTGTTCTTTTTTTTTTTTTTTTTAAATAATCATTCCAAATATCGTGAGATGCATTGTTACAGGAAGTCCCTTGCCCTCCTAAAAGCCACCCTGCTTCTTTTTAAGGAGAATGGCCCAGTCCTCTCCCGAGTCTACGTGGGAGGTGATAGCATTGCTTCATGTAAATTATGTAATGCAAAAATTTTTTAGTATTCGCCTTCATACTTTTTAATTTTGTTTTATTTTGAATGATCAGCCTTCATGGTGCCCCTTTTTTATCCCCCAACTTGATATGTATGAAGGTTTTTAGTCTCCCTGGGAGTGTGTGGAGGCAGCCAGGGTTTACCTGTACACTGACTTGAGATCAGCTGAATAAAAGTGCACACCTTAAAACAATAAATAAAAATAAAATAATAAAATAAAACGGGTTCTAAGAAGTACCATTTTGTATTCCCATGACATGCACCACACTTATACTTTATTTTCATGATTCCAGAACCATATTTTGATCAACTACAGTGATTTATGGAATATATTCGAAATAGAGGTTAACTCGTTCCCTGGGTGCCACATTTCCCAGGATGCTCTGTGGAAATTCAGTCGCCCCAGAAGGATGGTCCATTCCTAAATCAGAAGAGACCCATGAAGCTGCCTGGGAAAGGGCCATATGCAGGGTAGGACACTGTGCAGGAGCCCCCGGGGAGGTGCCCATTACACGGTCTGGGTCTCGGCCTGTTCTAGGTAGTTAGACAGGATGAGCCAGGCAGGACAGGGCTCTCCCCCAACCCACTAGGAATGTCAAGTGATGGCTCAGCAGTTGCCACGCTGCTGCTCTAACAATGACAACTGGGCAGCCAGGGAGAGACAGGCTCTGGATGGTCCACACCTGTTAACATTTAAAGTGTTAATTGCCAAAACCCAGGATGGAACCAGGAACCTTTAGATCTTCAGTCTAACGCTGAGGTGGGCAGATCACAAGGCCAAGAGATCAAGACCATCGTGGCCAACATGATGAAACCCCGTGTCTGCTAAAAATACAAAAATTAGATGGGCATGGTGGCATGTGCCTGTAATCCCAGCTACTCAGGAGGCTGAGGCAGGAGAATCGCTTGAACCGGGAGATGGAGGTTGCAGTGAGCTGAGATCGCACCGATGCACTCCAGCCTGGCGACAGAGCGAGACTCCATCTCAAAAAAAAAAAGTGTTAATTGAATGCAGACCTCAGGCAGAAGCAGCTTCTTCTGCATGCACGTTAAGTGACAAAATGGCTATGATGTTGGGGGACACACGCCACCAGAAAAAGGAAAAAGCCTCAGATGGGCAGGCATGTAACTCCCTGAACACACTGCACGTGCTCAATTCCAAAGGGTAAGGAAAGCACTGCGCATGTGGAAAGCGCGCCCTAGGGAAAGAATCATGGGAAAGAGGCGAGCCTGTGAAGTCCCAGGATCAAGGTTAAAGGGGCTCTTTTTCTCCCTTTGACCTTCAGGCGCTCACTTGGGTCTCTTCCAAGGGTTCTTTCCTTTCTTTTCTGTTCTAAAGCCTTTTTAATAAACTTCCACTCCTGCTCTGAAACTTGCCTCTGTCTCTTTTTCTGCTTTATGGCCCTCCATTTAATTACTTCTTCTGAGGAGGCAAGGACTGAAGTAGCTACAGACCCGTATGGATACACTGCCAGTAACGGGGTAACTCTGTCACCACTAACAGATCCAGCCCTCCTGCGGACCAGCTCTCAGCTGATTAGCTCACCCCCGTGATGGGCGGGCTGTGTTCTGTGATCACCCAGGTCTCATCTATTCCTAATGTTCCCTGATCCTGTTACCCTCTGACTATTGGGCAGATGCCCAGTGGTTCACTTGGATGGTTCAGACTGTTCCTAGCCCTTAAAAGCTGGTAAATTAAAAAGAAGATAGCTTACAGATGCTCAGCTTCTTCTCGCCTAAGTAGCAAGCCTGTAAACCAGCCCCTTTTCCTGGGGATAGTGAACATGGATCAGTTAGAAATAAGGGATAGACATTCAGGTTGGGAGAGGGCTTAGAAGCACCTACAGGGAGGCTGCTGAAGATGAGGCCCTGTGGAGTTCCCCTCTTAATTTTTCACAAAACTATAGAAGCAAACTAACAATCATGTTGTCTAATATACGACCATGTCACCTACAGCTGGGAGGGGGCGGGGAGAGAAAATGACTACCCTCGACTTCCAATTATGCTATGATAACAGTTTAAATTTTATTGAGTAAATAATTATCTCTGTGGGTTTAACAAAAAACAAAACAAAACACAGCACAACACCATTTAGTCATCTGTCTGAGGTAAAGGTGAAATATATATTTACCACATGCCTTTCTTATTCAGTGCCCTGATTCAGGGCAAGCGTGAGCCATTCATCCCTCCAGGGGGTAAATGACTGGCTCTTTTGGTAAATTAGGTTTTTGTTTTCATTTCCCTTTAGATTCTTTGTCTTCAGTTTTTAATTTATTTTGAACCAAAGGCAAGAATGAAGTGGGGTATGTGGGTTTCTCATCATGATCGATGCAAGAATTTGGCATGTGTCCAGTGGGGTTTGTGCAGGAGGAAACAGAGGTACATTAGTGTTACTTGGAAGAAGTAGGGAGGCAGGCAATAGGGCTTTGGACACACTGATTTATCCTTAAAAGCAGCAGCTAGTAAGCCCTCTTCTAATGTGTGCTGGGTCAGAAGCAAAGGCTTTGAGGACAGTATTAGGAGATAAAATCCTGAGATAAAATTGAGAGGTGAGCGATATTTTCCCTATTGATTCTAAGAAGTCAAATCGAAGCCTCATGTGTGTGGCTGGTATCAATTTCATGGTCTGCTTGCCCAATGATGACAGTTTTCTCTCTCTCTCTCTTTTTTTTAACTTTCTTTTTAGAAGATATTTATCTTTTTTCGGGGGTGGACAGGGTCTTGCTCTGTTGCCCATGCTGAGTGCAGTGGCACGATCATGACTCACTGCAGCCTCGTCCCCCAGGCCCAGATGATCCTCCCACCTCAGCCTCCCAGCTAGCTGGGACCACAGGTGTGCACCACCATGCCTAACTAATTTTTTATTTTTTGTAGAGAGGGGGTCTTGCTATGTTGCCAAGGCTGGTCTCAAACCCCTGGATTCAAGAGATCCTCCCACCTCATCCTCCCAAAATGTTGGGATTATAGGCATGAACCACTGTGCCAGGCAATAGTTCTCTCTAACTAGATAACATAAGGGATGGGGTATTTCCAGGGCGCTCGCCCCTTGTATAGGCTTTCCTATCATGGGTCTCTCTTGGCTCATGACAACATCTGGATTCTCTTGCCTGTGTTGTACAGGTTTAGGCAGCTGAGATTGCCTTGGCAAGAAACAAAGGTGATTATGAGGACATCACTCCATAAAGAACCCTTTTGTCTTGGTTGGCTGCTAAGTTAGTCTAGCTCCTCATGGGAGAAGAAGGAAAAGTATGTCGATTTGGAACTTCCTTCAGCTTTATTGGCCAAGCCATCTTGCTGTAGCTTGAATCTCCTGGGGGTGTGAATTGATTGCTGAGGGTCTGCTGTGAATGTTGGCTGCTAGGGGCTTAGAGCCGCTCCACTGAACTGTCCTGACATAGGGGGATTATCTTGCCTGGGGGGCTACTCCTGACACACATTAACAGCCTGCTCCTGCAGGTAGCAATTTGTGAGCAGAGGATAACTTTTGTTTGGGTACAATGACAGGGCACAAAAGGCCACTCCCCTTGTGTCAAGATGGGACAACTATGAGGTGCAGTCTGTGTTCTGGAATGCCCCATGGGACTAGGCTGGAGCCAGTCTCCATTGCGGACCACACCCTTGCTTAACTTGCTTCCCTTGCGCTATCCTGTTCTCTCACTGTCCTTCACAGGGCAACGCTCCCCCAATCAATAAGGTTCGCAAGAATTCCCATCTGAGCTCTGGTTCCAGGAAACTGACCTAGGACGGTGATACAGTTTGACTCTGTGTCCCCATCCAAATCTCATCGCGAATTATAATCCCCATGTGTTGAGGGAGGGACCTGGTGGGAGGTGATTGGATCATGGAGACAGTTTCCCCCGTACTGTTCTCATGATAGTGAGTGAGTTCTCACGAGATCTGATGGTTTTATAAATGGCAGTTCCCCTGAGCTGTTCTCTCTCACCTGCCGCCATGGAAGGCACACCTGCTTCCCCTTCTGCCATGATTGTAAATTTCCTGAGGCCTCTTCAGTCATACAGAACTGTGAGTAAATTAAAACTTTCCTTTATAAATTACCCAGTCTCAGGGAAGTTCTTTATAGCGTGTGAAAACAGACTCATAGAAACAGGGTGCTTGCCAGAAGGCAAGATTCCTTGACTCCACCCACAAGAGGAACGAGTGGGACTGAGCGAGGCTTTGGAGGCTGCAGTTTTATTAAGCACACAGGTGATTCTGATGAACATGACCCCAGGCCCACACCTGGGGAAGCAGAAGGGCCACACCTGATGATGTGAGTCAGGGATTAGACTACTGAGGGTTAGAGTCTGTGCCAGCCCGCAGGAGGGGCTGCAGGTATTATTACTTGGGGCAGGCACTCTGACTTCAGCTCTGGGTTTACTTGTGATGCCCTTTGTGATGGTTAATATTGAATGTCAGCTTGATTGGATGGAAGGATGCAAAGTATTGTTCCTAGGTGTGTCTGTGAGGGTGTCACCAAAACAGATTAACATTTGAGTTAGTGGACTGGGAGAGGCAGATGCACCCTCAATCTGGGTGGGCACCATCTAATCAGCCTCCAGTGCAGGCAGGAGAAGATAGAAGAGCAGACTTGCGGAGTCTTCCGGGCTTCATCTTTCTCCACTGCTGGATGCTTCCTCCCCTCAAACATCAGACTCCAAGTTCTTCGGTTTTTGGACTCTTGGTCTTACACCAGTGATTTGCCAGGGGCTCTCGGGCCTTTGGCCGCAGACTGGAGGCTGCACTGTCAGCTTCCCTACTTTGGAGGTTTTGGGACTTGGACTGATCCACCGCTGGCTTCCTGGCTCCTCAGCTTGCAGACAGCCTAGCATGAGATTTTACCTTGTGATCGTGCGAGTCAATTCTCCTTGGTAAACTCCCTTTCAAATATGCATCTATCCTCTGTACCTGAAGAGAACCCTGACTAATGCACCTTGATCTTGAAGGAAGCAGAATTTTCTTTGAGTTGAGTGACTGTAGCCCCCAAAGTTCCTAGGAGAGTTTTGTGCAAGAAGTCATGAGGGCCTGGACAAAACCTCACAGCCTCTGGCTAGAATTCTGCATTTAGGGACGGAGGCCTTATTTTCCCACTGGGAAGAAAGGTGCTGAAGCTCGACCCTAGCCATGTTGGGAGGTAGCGTCTGCCCTTCTTAACAAGATGTTTCCGACTAACTGCAACATGCAGATTTGTATGAGAACGGTGCCGAGCTCTGACTGAGGCAGCTGACACCAGGAAAACAGCACGGTATCCAAGAAGAGGCTTGTTACCAAAGCCAAAGCTTAAGGCAGCAATAACAACTCTGATTTATAACGGGGACTATTTGTACATAATTACTAAATATTGATCGCACATTCAGCAGTGTGGCTAAATGAAAGACAAACCAAATCTCGTAACAGCACCAAAAGAATCTTATTGCAAACCGTCATCATGTAGCCCTTTTCTGCATAATTTAATGGGCTTTTATGGAACTCTCGAGTGTACTCAAAGTGTGCTTGCTTCCTAGCACCATCCTCTATGGCCCTGCAAAGACCCTAGGACCTGCTCTCCATCTCCTCTAAGACCACCCCCACCTCACCTAATTTGCTGTTTACCCACCCATTGACTTGTTTTGTTTTTTAATTTTTGCAATTCTATTTTTTTTTTTTTTGTGGGGGACAGAGTCTCACTCTGTCACCCAGGCAGGAGTGCAGTGACATGATCTCAGCTCACTACAACCTCCACCGCCCTGGTTAAATGATTCTCCCTGCCTCAGCCTCCCAAGTAACAGGGATTACAGGCACCCAACACCACGCCCAGCTAATTTTTGTATTTTTAGTAGAGATGGGGTTTTGTCATGTTGGCCAGGCTGGTCTTGAACGCCTGACCTCAGATGATCCACCCACCTCAGCCTCCCAAAGTGCTGGGATTCCAGGCGTGAGCCATCACGCTCAGCCAATTCTATTTTCAAATTTCAATTTTGTCTTTTTCAAAATCTAGGTAATTGTTGTTATCTCATATTGCTTGATTATTTTTGAGATTTTTTTTTTCAGCTTTTAAACATTCTATCCATTGTTATTTTGTATTTTGAGTTTGATAATTTCATTACCCAAAGGAAGGGGGTTTAATTCTGTTGTTCATTGTTTTTGCTGATTCTCACTCATGGTAACCTGTTTGCTTGTGTTTTTCATGTTATTTGATTCTGAACTCATTTTGTTGATCTTAATGTATGGGAGCCCTAAAGACCAAGATGGGGATGTTTTTATCCAAGGAGGACTTGGGTTTGCTTCTCCTGAGAGCCGGGGGCACTGTCCCAGCGGAATGAGAGTTTCCCTTTCTCTTCCCCACTCCATTTCACTGCAGCCTATGGCTTAGCCTAATCAATGCACGGCTAATCCTGGCATCCCAGCTCTAGGCAACTCTGTCTTTTATATTTGCTTGTTCCCCACAATCTAAATAACAAACAAAGAGAGCCTCTCTAAAAGAAAAGATGTTTATTTGGGAACAGAGCATTGCAATGCGAATACATGTGCCACACGTAAACCATGTGCATATTCAGGGAGGTAAAGGAAGAGAAAGATTTTTAAAGGAAAAAATTAAAAGGATTATGTAATTGTTTTGAAATGCTTATCCCTGGCTAAAAGATCAATAACAAGGTGACACCTGTCCAAGGCTGGAGAGGCAGTTGCTGGGCAGATGTCCTTACAGAAGCATTTGTTGTATAAGGCTGTGACCGTCTTGGTGCAAAGTTGTGGTTTCTGCAGTCTTTCATGGTCAGGCATACAAGTGTGAGAATCCTCTCTTCATGGCCTTCCTTGGATCTGTTTTTCAGAGTTTTCTTAGCCTTAGTGACTCCATTTTGCTACTGACAACTTTCACATCCCCAGTGTTCCCATTTTGGAATCATCTCACTTTTTCCTCCCATACTTAATATCACCCCAACAATGCAACAAGGAGTCTGTTTTACCCAGGAGTTAGCTATTGTATGCAGCACCGCTAGACTTGCTTTCCCTCTGTTTCCATTGAGTTGTTGCTCTGTGTTGGGGGTGGGGTGGTGCTACCACTGTGTCATCCCTCTCTGTTATCTCTGAAACGCAGAGCTTAGTAAGTAGGAAGCGTCCTTTATGTAACTACTGATTTGCTGGTTAATAGCTAAACATCAAGTCAGGCAAATTAACATGCTTCCCAGTTATGCCCTTTCTAGTCCTATGTAGTGTGGCCTTTACTAATTATTTGCGCTTCCATTATTCTGGAGCGCTTCTTCCCTTCACTCACAAGTGATTAATGCAATGTTGCCGATACAGCTTCGCCCACCACCACCTCCAAGCCTGTTGCCAACTGTGGTTTGGAGAGGCTGGGCCGGCATCCCGGAGGCCTGTTTGTTTGTCCTAGTATTCATTACTATTTGGCTCTCCTCCCATCTGCTGCCAGTGCAGAGTTATTTATATCAAATTGGAGAAGCCTTGGTGAGCTCCGCTGTGATAACTCACATCCTTAGAATGCCTTTCATCCTAAAGGACTTTACACGTGGTATCCTCGCAGGAAACCCTTTCCCGCTGACCCAGGGGGAACTCCTGGCTTCCCTGGGAAGTGGCAGCTGCTGGTCCATCTGCTTGGCTGATAAGGCCTTTGCACTCAGATTAAGAGCCCTGGCCCACAAAATATGCGATGGAACTTGCCCAAAGAGGTCGTGACAGCTGAGTCACAGGGAATAGCACTGAAACTGCAATCCTGGGGCATGGAGAATGTCTATGAGGGGTGAGCCAGGGCGCTGAGTCATGTCTCTCAGCCTGGCATTGACTTGCTGAGTGTCAGAGCTTCCAGAAGGTGACACTGCTTAGAAGTCACCAGCCTTCCCACTGCCAGCCTGGTCCGTGAGCTCTGCACTTCTGAGGCCGACATGCCATCCGCCTCCAAAGGATTTACTGTCATCAGTGTCACATTTGGGCGATAATTCATCAGCTCTCCCATTTTTTCAACCAATATAGGTTCATTACATCCAGCGTTTCACTGTTTGACACAGGATAGAGCTCCAGTGAAGGCTTGTGATGTTCTGGCAGCAGTCTAACTCAATTAACAAATTAACATGAGTCCACAGGCACAGGTCTCTAAAGAAATTAGATCGCTCCGAAAGAAATCGGGCTGGGGTGGGAAGGTCAATCATCATTTTAAATGAAACTGAGCAAATTGTTGACAAATTTGTGCTCCTGTTGAGGCTTCCAGCAAGTCGTATCAGAGGGATGACTTCGGGAAAAGAGCCAAAGAGAAAAATATACGGCCTTGCAAAATTTTTTGTGGAGAAAATATTTTTTTAATTTCATTTTCTTTTTCTATTTTTGGAAATTTTCTTTTTCTTTTTTTTTTTCTTTTTTCTTTTCTTTTTTTTTTTTTTTTCCTTTTTCGAGACAGTGTCTCACTCTCTTACCCAGGCTGGAGTGCAGTGGCACAATCAGACAGAGTTCACTGTTACCTCAACCTCCTGGGTTCAACCAATCCTTCCGCCTCAGTCTCCCGAGGAGCTGGGACCACAGATACATACCACCATGCCTGGCTAACTTTTTTCTTAATTTTTAAATTTTATGTAGAGATGGGGTCTTGTTATATTACCCAGGCCAGTCTTGAATTCCTGGTCTCAAGCAATCCTTCCACCTCGGCCTCCCAAAGTGCTGGGATTACAGACATGAGCCACTGTGCTCAGCCAGAGAATAAATTTTTAAATCAAATGTATTGACAGGTTGGCCATACACTATCTAATCAGTGCAGGGAGGTGACTATGCAGTTGAGGGAAACTGCTAACAAGAAGCCTACCCCATCCCATACCCTCCAGTAAGGAGTTTTTGCCAGGGGAATATCAATATTGCACCACCAGACCAGTGTTGAAATTCAGTGGGTGCAAGGAGGTGGCAGGTGTGGGCGGTAAATTTCAAAACATTTATTTTGAAACGCCCACGGTGCCTAGATCACAGATCCCGTGGCTGGCAGGATAACCAGTGCTGTTTACACATCCGTGGAGGGTGGATCTTCTTCTCCGGCTATCAGAAGAGCATCGCATGCTCTGTAAGAGCAAAAACTGGCTGCTTGGACTTTGTCTCTTTGTCTCTCAAATGCAGCACTTGCCACAGTATATTCTCACTGGTTAAAGTTTTCCCCCTGCTTTCACAGATTCCTTTGTCACTCTCTGAAGTTTAGTCAGAATCAATATCACAAGTTGGACTTTTAACTCAGGACAAGTAGATGCTAACTGTTCTGTCACTTTCGTTTCTGGAGAAAGGGAAACAGATAGGGGTTCGTAGAATCTCCAGGACTGGCTGAGCTCTTTAGTAGAAAAACTGGTTTTGTAGCCGAACAGTTGATGCCCCAAGATAAAACAATACACATCGTTTATATCCCACTTTTATTTGTTTTGGACATTTTAAGAGATTTCTTTTTCATTTGATTTTTATCATAGGATATTACAAAATCAGAAATAAAAAATTAAAACCTTTGAAATTTGATTGTTATTTCTGTTTCTTTCTTGTTCTCAAGTGTTTTGATGCCCTTTTGACCTTCTTAATTATCATATATATAACATATATATAACATATATATATACACAGAGAGAGATACAGGGCCTCACTTCATCACCCAGGCTGGAGTACAGTGGTATGATGATCTTGGCTCACTACAGCCTTGACCTCCCAGGTTCAAGTGATCCTCCTGCCTCAGCCCCTTAAGTAGCTGGACCTACAGGCGCATGTCCCCATGCCCAGCTAATATTTTAATTTTTTGTAGACCTGGGGTTTCACCATGTTGCCCACGCTGATCTCTAACTCTTGAGCTCAAGTGATCCATCTGCCTCCCAAAGTGCTAGGATTATAGGTGTTACCTACCTCGCCTGACTGCCTTCTTAATAATCTGCAGTTGACCTTGCTTCTTCTTTCACCAAGAAAATAGATGGCATCCTAAAAGAACTTGCCTGTCCCACCTCCCCATTTACTATCCTCCTGTGTCTGTCCCAAAATACTGTGTTTACTCCATTACTCTAGTGAACAGTTCCTCCTCCATGTACAAATGGCGCATCCCTTCCCACTTATCAAAAACATTGCTCCTGTGAAAATCTAATCTGCTCTTTTTTCTGCACTAGATTATTCCCATGGGTACACAAACGTGCTGTCAGTGTTCTCATCTTAAAAAACCCTCTAGGCCAGGCACAGTAGCTCACACCTGTAATCCTAGCACACTTCGGGAGGCTGAGGCAGGTGGATCACTTGAGGTCAGAAGTTCGAGACCAGCCTGGCCAATATGGCGAAACCCTGTCTCCACTAAAAGTACAAAAATTAGCCAAGCATGGTGGCGGGTTCCTGTAATCGCAGCTACTTGGGAGGCTGAGCCAGGAGAATTGCTTGAACCTGGGATGCAGAGGTTGCAATGAGCTGAGATCGCACCACTGCACTCCAGCCTGGGTGACAGAGCGAGACTCTGTCACAAAACAAAACCCAAAACTCTTGACCTCAGGCCTTCCTCTAGGTACAGACCCATTTCTCAGCTTCCCTTTACAGGGACTTCTCTGTTGCCACCTCCTTTCCTCCCGTTCTCTCTGAAACCCTCTCAAACAGGGTTTTGTTCGCACAACAGTGAAACCACCAGTGCCAATGTTGATGTTGATGGTGATGTCCAGTGTCTGGGTTGAGGAAGGCCGCAGCATCTGTGGCCAGTGGTGTCTCCACCAGGTCAGTTCTGCAAAATGCCTTGGGTCATTTTTCCTGTCTCAAGAACTCTTGTCCAAACCTGGTTCTTCAAGCTTCTGTGTCACTGGCACCCTTTCAATAAGTTCTATTTTGGTGTAAATGAACTAGAGTTGCTTTCTGAGGCTTGTAGTAAAGAGTGCTGAACTAATAAATTGGGGAAATCAACTGACTTGGTTCTGTACATGGAGTCATTTCTAAACTAGACAATTTGGGAGATTTCCCTGGGCCCTTCACCACCAGGAGTCGGGGAAGTGCTGTGGTTCCATTTGTCAATGGTTGAAGAATGGTCTATCACCACCATCCAGACCAATCAGCTTCTCCTCCTGATGCTGCCCTTAGTGACAGCTTTCTCCCTTTTAGGGTTGACTATCATGTTCATTCTGTCCGGATGTGTTCATTCAAAAACTTAAGAAGCCGAGTGGGTGCGGTGGCTCACACCTATAATCCCAGCACTTTGGGAGGCTGAACCCTTGAGCCTAGGAGTTCAAGACCAGCCTGGGCAGCATAGTGAGACCCCATCTCAATTTAAAAATATAAAAATCAGCCAGGTGTGTGGCTTGTGCCTGCAGTTCTCAGCTACTCAGGAGGTTGAGGAGGGAAGATTGCTGAAGCCTGGGAAGTTGAGGCTGCAGTGAGCCTCAGTCATGCCTCTGCACTCTAGCTGTGAGACAAAGTGAGACTCTGTCTCAATAAATAAAGTGTACATACAAAGGAATATTATGCAGCAGCAAGAATGAGTGAACCTGAGCTACATGTTCAACATAAGTTTCATAGATATCATGTGGGACAAAAAAGTAGTCTGCAGAAGGATGTATACTATATCCTTACAAAAGTTAAAAATCAGGGGAAGCAATGCCACATTGTACCCAGGAATGCATGCATCTGTTCCAAAGTATAAAGAAATACATGTCAATGGTGAGCACTAAACTATGAATAATTAGTATTTCTGGGAACAGGGGTGTGAAGGTGAAATGTAATAAGAAACGGGCACAAAGCCTCACTTTATTTGTAAGGTTTTATTTAACAAGCTGGGTTGTGGGTACACCTTTTCACATATTTAAATATTTTGTAGTAAAAAATTAATGAAACAAAGGGATTAGGAAAGAGGGGTCAGCCAGAGAGGTTTCCCAGGTCACTTAGGGGCGCCTGTCGGTCTTTCATGCACTGTTTTTTTTTTTTTTTTTTTTTTCCCAAAAGTGGCCTTGAGATCAATTGCGGCGCTGATTTGGCCAACATTTCCACCAGCATTGCTGGTGGAAATTTCCTTGTTCATGAAATAATGATATTGTTGATACTAAATATCTGCCTCCTGCAGCTTATATGGCATGATTTGTTGCAAGGAAATGTGAGCAGCTAACAATCAGCTTGGTTCATTTCATCTCTTCCTTTCTCATCTCCTTCCTGTTATGGGTTTATTTAGGGAAAAAAATAGGTAACTGATTTCTGGCAATGCTTTCTTCTCTCTGGGTTCTTGACCACGTACTCACTAACCTTCTCTAGTAGAAGTAGGAAAAGAAACCCTCCCCCCCAAGACATTTGAATAAAAGGGCATGCAGCTATTGTCAGCTCAGTGACATAGAAATATTGGGAAAGTTAGTTCTATATCGTCTTCATACCAGGACATTGGTTGTTGACCTCTCACTCCATGAAGAACTGTCTGCCCAGAGGTTGGGCAGCTGTAATACAAGAGAAAGACTTCACTAGGATGTGGAAGGGAGACAGTAATAAATTAGCAGTATTTATCAAGATCCCTCCAAATGCTCACGCCTTTTAACCCAGCACTTCCACTTTTAAGGCACTAACCAAAGGTAATAATCAAATATTATCAAATATTTATATCTCCCAAACTGCAAAACAAACCTAAAGTTCTCAAACAATGGGATAGCTAATAAAAGTATAAAATAGCCAAACAACATACCATTATGTAGCCATTGAATATGACATGTATAAGCATTTTAAATGACATGTAGAAATATTCCTAGTAGCACTTGGAAGAAACAGGATATGAAAGTGTAATCTACAATATCAGCCCTATTCTGTACATTTCTCTACCATCTATCAATCTACACAGATATATAGAAGGAAAACAGGAATGACATATACAGAAACATTAGCAGTAGGGATTTCTGGGTAAAGGGATTACAGCAATTAAAAAATACACACTCTAATGATTTTTCCAAAGTGTCATATATTGAATATATATTCCTTTTTAAGAAAACAGGGGGAAGTTATTAAAAGAAAAGGACTCTGAGCTTCCCAGAGCAGGATCTCAGTGTACTTACCCTTCCGACATACCTGAGGGATGAAACTTACTCAGCGGATGCGGTGATAACCTCAGGGGCAGAATGTGTTGAACCTGTGTGTGTATGTGACAGGGGTCACCCCACGTCAGCTCTCAGGTGATTGTGGAGCCTCACCCCCTCAAAAAGGGGGTGCCCTCACCCACCCACCCTCCCACTCTTCTTCAGAACCTTGGCCTCCAAGGAAGATGCTATTTGGATCCAAGGTATGAAAACCCAGGCACACTTTTCAGGGTAGAAACAGGTGGCTTCATGGTTGTGACTTTAGAACTCTCCTAATCAACCCTTCCTTCCCATCACTTTCCCAGAAAACCATCCTACTTAATCACCAGGGCCCAGAATTCCACCGGGGACACTCATTCATTGAAGCTTTGGTACCTGGGAATAATCTAGGACATTGTGGAAAGGATTTAGACTAGGTGACCTCTGAGAATGCTTGTTAAGATTCTATGGTATGCTTCTTTCTTTTAATGTGAATAAATTCCAAATCATTTCTTGAAAAATGATTTGGGATGGGCACAGTGACTCACACCTGTAGTCCCAGCACTTTGGGAGGCTGAGGCGGGCGGATCAATTGATGTCAGGAGTTCAAGACCAGCCTGGCCAACATGGCAAAACCTTGTCTCTACTAAAAATACAACAATTAACCAGGTGTGGTCGCACATTTGCACATGCCTGTAATCCCAGCTACTCAAGAGGCTGAGGCAGGAGAATTACTTGAACCTGGGAGACGGAGGTTGCGGTGAGCCGAGATTATGCCACTGCACTCCAGCCTGGGCGACAGTGTGAGAGTCCGTCTCAAAAAAAAAGGAATAATGATTTAGATAGAGAGTGAATTGGAACATCTGTAATCTGAGGAAGGAGGAACAGAAACAGAGTAGAGCTGTAAGGAAAATGCAAACTAAGTGTGGGTCCCTCACCGAAGCCTGGGCCTCCCTACAAGCTGGCTTTTCTCCTCCTCCAGGAGTAAGCAGCAGGGATGAGAAGCAGTCTCAAGGTTTGAGTTGGAAAGTGGAGCAGATATGGCCACTTACCTGCAGCTTCTGAATGGAGGGTGAAGCTTCAAGATTCACCAGGGTGAGCAGTCTGGGTTAAAGTTTGTCTCCCCATCATTCCTGTGTTGACATCCTAATCTCCAGTACCTTAGAATGTGACTTTATTTGGAGACAGCGTTGTTGCAGATACAACTAGTTAAGACGAGGTTATACTGGAGTATTATGGGCCCCGCATCCAATATGATTGATGTTGTTATCAAAACTGGAAATTTGGAGACATACACACACAGGGAGAGCGCCATGTGAAGACTGGAATTTCGCTGCCACAAGCCCAGGAACTCCAGAACCTAGCTGAGAGCCTCCAACCCATCTTTCCCTGGTGCCTTCGGAGACAGCAGGGCCCTGCCAGCATCTTCATCTTAGACTATGGCCTCCAGAGCTGCGTGATCATTCATTTCTGTTGCTCTAAGCCACCCAGTTTGTCATTCCATTACAGTAGCTGTAGGAAACTAACACAGTGAGCCTGCAGGAGACGCTGGTGAGGGGCGGTTCATCAAATCCCACCCAGTTTGAGCCAGCCTTTGGAACTGGCTCCCAGCTGCCTGCAGCCCCACCACCCCAGACTCTGATTCCATGTAAACCCCCATTCGAGAGAAAGGGTTAAGAGAATCTCACATCGCCCAGGAGCCTTCTGCTGGAGCACAGTTTATTCAAACTGTCTGGTCTATCTTTATTACTACTGACACACCCTCATACAAGTGACTCATAAAACCGGGTATAAAAGGAAGGCAGAATCATTTTTAATCCCTCTAATGTAATATAATGGGAAAATTAATCATTTATTATAGCAGACAATTGAAAACCACTCAGAAAGAGCGTTCTCTTCATCCTGAAACTTGGCAGTGGAAGGTTCGTTTCCCACAGTATTCTGAACTCTGTGCATCTTTTAAATCTTTGGTAAAGGAAACATCAGATCATTTAAATAAGCTTTTTCCCCCCGCTAAGCTTCTTCATTAAAGAAGCAAACCAACAATCAGGCATGCAGGTGAGGCTGGCATCCTGCAGATGTCAGCGTTCTAGGATCGCTTTGCGGTGTGAAAAGAGAAAAAATCACCTGCCTATTCCTTACTTCTAGGGAGTAGGGAGTGGCTGGAGTCTAATTCATTACTCATATTTTAACAATTACTCTCCAGTTTCTCCTAGAGAAATATTTTGCAAAGGGAATTGAAACTGCACAATGACCCAAGGGATAAACATATTTTAGCTACATATGCAACAAAGTAGGGCAAAAGAAGACACAGAGACAAAGCCCCGGGGGCTCCCCAGACTGGCTGGGCCCCTGATCCTGTGGGATCCCTTAGCAGGGTGGCCTGAACAGTGACACTGCAGCTGCTCACTGCAAGTGCCCATGTCTAACAGTCAAGCATCATTTCCCCGGGAATATGCTAATTATCTCTTTAAGACTTGTTCCCATCTTTCCTTCAACAAGGACTTCCTGGTCACTGGTAAACCCACACTGGTCTCTTCACTGCTCGGGCACAGCCCAGAAAAGCAGCCAAAACAGATGCCACTGTCACCAGCCACCATGCTGTCTGTAGGACCCCAGCCAAGGTGACGAGGTGGCACATGGCCAGTGGCTGCTGAGATTGATGTCATTCGAGCTATTTAGAAGGCTCCTGCAGTGCTGTGCCAGTCACCAAGCTTATGAAGGAGAAATTGGGATCTGCTCCAGGCAAAACCAAAACACCAAAACTAATGTCATCAACAAAAAGAGTTGTTAAAGCTACTAAGGAAAAAGAAAAGTCTCTGGCCTTGGTGGCGTATTACGGATTCAAATGGCAGAGCACAGTAATGTTTCCAACGAGTTTTTGATTCAAGGATAAATGTTGGTTCCAAGAGTCTGTTCTTACAGCATCAGAGTCCAAGAGAGCTTCCAGTAAAGAATGCAATTGGCTGACACGAGGTTCAGGAACCCAGCAGCTCCTTGGTAGTTTTCAGCCGTCCCTTTTTCCACTTTAGTTGACAGGGTGTGAAAATTGGTTAGAATGCCCCAGAACCATCAACCCACCAACGTTGGGGCTGCTCTTGCTCATACCTCCTCCAGGATCTCTGTGGGAATGGGGCGGTGGAGAGAGTGCTCCCTGCAGGGGCTGCTGGGCCGCGTCCCGTGGTCCTTCCTGCCTCCCATGTTGAATGTCTGCTGATCTGGAGGGCACAGACAGCCTCACCTCCTTTTCATTCCATCAACAATTTATTGGGTGTCTGCTGTGTGCTCACTCAATGCAAAATGAAAGACTTGATTAGAGTCAGTTCTGAAAAATGTCTTCTGTCACCTAGATCCTCAGATTTCATACAGAAGCATGCCTTGGCATTCAAAACTGTTCATTTTCTGAGTTTTGGAAACTGATATCAAGAGATAGCAACGGATATTCTTTTCTCCAAACAGCTCTATTTCAAAACATTTTATCTCAATGATTCAGTCCACGGGTGATGAGGAACAAGGGCCTACCAGACAAAGGGGGAGCTGATCAGATGCTTCCAGAAGAGCTACCAAACCAACATCCCAACACAGTGTTAGCAATCTACCTAAGTCTTTACTTCCAACTTTTAAAAACATTGGTTGAGCATAGAGTTCCTCCCAGGAATGCGTTTTATTGTATTTTTTAAAAAGGTTTTATTGCTTTGAATGTTAAAAATAGAAGAAATACAAATCTTTAAAAACAATGCAGAAGTTCTGTCCCGTAACAAATCAACCATTTTATGTTTCCTACTAGTTTTTAAAAAAGGTATTCGTGTTATATAATTGCACAACATAGATGAAATTTTATTTTCCATTTTATTTAAATCACAAACATTTGTGTTTCTACATACATTTCATACTTTTATCAGTGTTTACTGATTCATTGTATTCCATCTAGTAAACATACTACAATTTACCTACAATCCTTTGCTATTACAAATATCTACAACAAGGATTTTCATGTGTATATGTTTTTTTCCTTTGTTGGAATATTTCCTTAGAAAAATTCATAGGATGAAGATTATTGGTCTAATGGATATTTTTTCTTGTATTTGTTTTTCATGAATTGAAATGTGTTTTGTTTGGAAAGTTTCACAACAGCATTTGCGATCACACGGAACACTTGTGAGTTGCAAAACCAAGGCTGGGGATCCCAGGGCCTGGCATTGAGTTTATCAAGCTTTGCCACTAGTCTAGAGACACACCAGGCTGGCCTTGAAGCATAAAGGAGTGCTTTTTAGAGGCAGACAGAAAAAGAGAGTCATATCTGAAATGATACAGACATGGCATACAAATGACTACACTAGAAAAATGATCTTTTGCCTTATTGATTTTTGTTCTGCTGTCGTACAGCATGTTATAAAAATGAAGTTCCCAGTTTTCATTTTATCTGTGACTCATCAGAAAATCTTTTCAACTGCATTCAGAGCTAGCAGTGGGCCTTGTTAATAACAGGCCCTCGACACATATTTGTTGAATCGAATTGCAGGGAACTGAATTTTTATAGGACTTTATTCCATTATTCTGTTTTTGCAGTGGACATATAGCATGAACAAGAAATAAACCATTGTTGTCATAGCACGGAGATTTGAGGGTTTGTTACTGTAGCATTACCTAGACGCTCTGGGCCGATATGCCACCTGTCAAGTGCTCTATTTGAAAAATGGCTAAATGCACAAAGGCATTTGTAGTATTATTTATAATTACAAAAGAAAAGAAACTATACTTTTGTCTACCAGATTGGGCAAAAAAGAAAAAAAAAAAAAAAGAAACTACTGTGGAAATTAGGTAAACAATGGAATTCCACTTAGTTTATTATATAATCATTAAAATTAATGTCTACAACGACCTTGAAATTACATGGAAAATTTTTATACTATAAGATTAATTTTAAGAGGAAGACAAAATTGTAAATGTACATAGTTAACATTACATTTCAAAAGCTAGGCATATGGAAAAAGAATGAAAGCAGTGCAACAGAATAATGATGATGATAGCTTTATTTTTACTTTTATTTTAGACAGGGTCTTGCTCTGTCATTGAGGCTGGACTGTAGCTCACTGCAGTTTTGACTTCCCAAGCTCAAGCAGTCCTCCCACCTCAGTCTCCCGAGTAGCTGGGACTACAAGTGCCTGCCACTATACCCAGCGAAATTTTTTCTTTTTTTTTTTTTTGGTAGAGATGGGGGTCTCCCTATGTTGCCCAGACTGGTCTTGAACTTTCTGGGCTCAAGGGATCCTCCTACCTCAGTCTCCCAGAGTGTGTCCAGGCTCATAGGTTTAAATTTGAGATAATGGATTTGATTTTTTTCTTTTTCCTAATTTTCAGTGTTTCTAAGAGTACACATTGTTCTTAATAGAATGTTTTGTAAAAGATAATTTTCCCTGAGTATTGCTTTTTTCCTTTTTTTTTTATTTTTTTCTGAGATGGAGTCTTGCTCTGTTGCTAGGGTGGAGTGCAGTGGAACGATCTCAGCTCACTGCAACCTCCGTCTCCTGGGTTCAAGTGATTCTCCTGCCTCAGCCTCCCAAGCAGTTGGGATTATAGGCGTGCACTACCACGCCCATCTAATTTTTGTATTTTTATTAGAGACGGGCTTTCACCATGTTGTCCAGGCTCGTCTTGAACTTCTGACCTCAGGAGATCCGCCCACCTCAGCCTCCCAAAGTGTTGGGATTACAGGCTGGAGCCGCCACGCCTGGCCTCCTGTTTCTTTTATAGTAATTCATTTATTAATTTAACCAATATTTGTTAAGCACGCATTCTGTACTCCTTATGCTGGGGACACAGCCATGAACGAAAATCTGGCAAATTCATTTTCTGTTTTAATTAAAGTCATTTGCTACCACTCTTTAAAAAAATCTGCAATCACTGTTAAAGTTGTGTGTCTACACTTTGCAGCTTTAGTTAATAATTGTTAATAAACTCTAGAAAATAGGTTCCAGTCAGAATACTGCTAGATGTTAAGTGTTCCATAAAGCTGCTGATTATGGACATGTATAGTATGTGACAGCTGCACATATAATGCAATCCAAGTTTTATAGAAACACTCAGCTTGATTCTGTGAACCTAGAATTGGAAGCCAGACTCCAACTAGCAGAAAAGCACAGTCCCACTGGGGCAGGAAACGGGGGAATTTCCTCTGGTGCTCTTAGAGTTGTCTCGCTATGCCCTCCAAAGCCAGCAAAGCAAAGAGCTCTGATTCACAGGATTTTCCCTTTAAAAAGTGTAAAACACTTAGAAGTTAAAAACTAAAAAGAATTAGTGGGGCACTCAATCTGTTTTTAAATAACCTTTATTGTTTTACTGATTATAAAAATAATGTTCTTCATAGAAAATATGAATAATGCAGAAAATTAAGAAGAATATAGAGCCCATCTCTTATCCTGCCACACAAAGATAACCACTGTAATTATTACGGTGAACCTCCATGCAGTCTTTCTTTTAGGGCAGGGCTTTGCAAACCTTGTCTGTATAGGGCCAGATAGTAAATATTTCAGGTTTTGCAGGCCCCCCTCTCTCTCACCATTGCAACTCCTCAACTCTGTCATTGCAGAGTGAGGGCAGCCATAAACAACACATACATGAATGAATGTGGCTCTGTTCCAATAAAACTGCATTTACAAAAACAGGCAGCTGGCCAGATTTGGACCCACTCACAGTTTGCTGACCCCTATTCTAGACCATTCCATTTGGAGAGAGGCAAGCATGGACTTTCAGATTCGTATTCCTCCATCCCCTCCTTGTTATTTCCATTGCCATCATCCTAATCGAAGGATCCCGTCACTGTCCACCATGTCCATCAGTCAATAAGTATTTATTGACAGCCAACTACTTAGTACCCAAAGAGTGGTGTATGCTGGCCGGGTGTGGTGGCTCATGCCTGTAATCCCAGCACTTTGGGAGGCCGAGGTGGGCAGATCACGAGGTCAAGAGATCGAAACTATCCTGGCCAAAATGGTGAAACCCCATCTCTACTAAAAATTAGCTGGGCGTGGTGGTGGCGCGCGCCTGTAGTCCCAGCTACTCAGGAGGCTGAGGCAGGAAAATCGCTTGAATGCAGGAGATGGAGGTTGCAGCGAACCAAGATCCCGCCATTGTACTCCAGCCTGGGCGCACAGCCAGATTCTGTCTCAAAAAGAAAAAAGAAAAAGTGGTGTATGCTGAGTTCCTGCCCTCCTAGAGTTACAGGCAGTAAGAAAATGATTACAAATATGCAAATAGTAACAAGTGCGCACAGGAGAACCCTAGGATGCTCTGGGAGTGTGTAACGGGAAAACCTCATCCAATTAGAGACTCCAGGAAAACTTCCCTCAGAGGGTCAGTTAAGCTAACATCTGAATGATGAGTAGGGTTTACCAGGGCCACATGGTAGGAGGAGAACATGCCAGGGAGAGGGAAGAGCGAACATGAAGGCCAAGATATGGGAGAGTCCCAACAGCCCAAGGGGCTGAAGAAAGGCCTTGTGACCAGAGCCCAGAAACATCAAGTGGGAGGAGTAGGCGGGAGCCAAAACATGCAGGTCTTTTAGACCAGCTAAAGCACTCTGGACCTGATCCTCTGGGTAGCTGGAAGCCATTAAAGAGTCTTAAGCAGGAGAGTAATGAAATCAGCATTATGGCAACAGATCCTGAACTCAGTGTCCTCCCTCCCCAAGCCACTAGGAAATCTCCATCTCATTCCTTTCTGGGCATTGCCGCAGAATACTCTTTTGTACATCCTCATCTTTCATGGCCCTGCTAAAATACCTTTAATAGCACCCCCATGGATGTGAAATCAAGCCCAGATCCTTAGACCCAGCACTTAGAGTCACGCCATCTCCTGACTCTCCTCCTGCCTCTTTCTCACCTTCAAACAAGGTCATGTGCTATTCCCTATATGTATTCCCTATTTTTCCCATCATGGAGAAAAGTCTTCAAGCTGTTTTTGCCACTTAGAATGCCCTTAGTTGTCTTAGTCCACTTGGGCTGCTATAACAAAAATACCATAGATTGGGTGGTTTGTGAACAACAGAAATTTCTCATAGTTCTGGAGGAGAGGAAGTCCAAGATCAAGGCACTGGCAGATTTGGTGTCTGGTGAGGGTCCACTTCCTGGCTCACAGATGGCCATCTTCTTACTGTGACTTAATATGGCAGAAGAGGCATGAGAGTTCTCTGGAGCCTCTTTCGTAAGGGCACTAACTCCATTCAAGAGGACTTCATCCTCAGGACCTAATCACCTCCCAAAGTCCTCACCTCTAAATTCCAACACCTTTGGGATTTGGTTTCAACATATGAATTTTGGAGGGACATAAGCAGTCTATGGCATTACTCTAAATT
Organism: Theropithecus gelada; assembly: GCF_003255815.1. Lineage (NCBI taxonomy): Eukaryota > Metazoa > Chordata > Mammalia > Primates > Cercopithecidae > Theropithecus > Theropithecus gelada. Next base: position 55,264,567 of record NC_037686.1, read on the forward strand.
GCACATCAAATGTAGCCCATAGTGTGTCTGTGCATGGTTCTAGTTCGATTACTATGTGTTGAGTGAACACCTGATTGCAAGAATCAAAGGGTAGATGGCTTCTCCTCTGAAGTTCTATAATATAATACCTTCCCTATTTCCACCAACATCATTGTATGCCTCGTATTATAGTCATTGTGCATTTATTTTATGTCCTTTCCTTAATGGTATAAAAGAAAGGGACCATGTATTGATAGTAACAATAAGAAGAACTGCCATTTGGGCCAAGTGCGGTGGCTCACACCTGTAATCCCAGCACTTTCGGAGGCCAAGGTGGGAGGATCACTTGAGCCCAGGAGTTTGAGACCAGCTTGGCCAACATGGCAAAGCCCCATCTCTACAAAACAATTAGCTGGGCATAATGGTATGCACCTGTAGTCCCAGCTACTCAGGAGGCTGAGGTGGGAGGATCACTTGAGCCTGGGGAGGTCAAGACTTCAATGAGCTGAGATCGTGCCACTGCACTCCAGCCTCAGCAACAGAGTGAGACCTTGTCTCAAATAAAGAAAAAAAGTGAACTGCTATTTGTTGAGAACTTTAATTTATGACAGCTGTCGTGCTAAGTTATTACATATATTGTTTTATTTAAGGTTTATGGCAATGTGGAAGGCTTTTAATAATAGTATTACTATTTCACAGATGAAGATTGAGTTACTTGCCCAAGGTCACAAAGCTAATAAAAGATGATGCTAGGATTTGAGCTTAGGTATAACTAACTCTAAAGCCTGTGCTCTTCTCTATGGAAGTTTCTGTCATTGCTTATTACTTATAGTAAGTTATGGTTGTTAAAAAAAACAAGAAGGACTCGTTAGATACACCTACAGAATAATTCTGTCTAAAGCTGGACCTTCTTCACATTTCCTGCCTGCCAATTTCCTATTTAGCAAGAGTTAATCAATCTCTTTTTTGTGAAAATGGTGACCCACAGAAAAAAGATCCATCAAAGTTTAGCAAATAAAAATACAAGATGCTCGATTAAACTGAATTTCAGGCCAGGCGCAGTGGCTCATACCTGTAATCCCAGCACTTTGGTAGGTAAAGGAGGGCAGATCATTTGAGGTCAGGAGTTTGAGACCAGTCTGGCCAACATGGTGAAGTACCGTCTCTACGAAAAATACAAAAATTAGCAGAGTGTGGTGACGTGCACCTGTAATTCCAGCTACTCAGGAGACTGAGATAGGAAAATCGCTTGAACCTGGGAAGCAGAGGTTGCAGTGAGCTGAGATCACGCCATTACACTCCAGTCTAGGCAACAGAGTGAGACTCCATCTCAAAAAAATGATAATAATAATTTCAGATAAACAATGAACTTTTTATTGTGTCTCCTAAATTTGTTGTTTATCTAAACTTCACACTTAACTGGCAATTTTAATCAACAATTGAGGAAAAAGTAAAAAGAACCTCATTATTTTATTACGTTCCATTACACCAGAAAGGAAAAATAAAACAGGTTAAAATTGTTATTTTTTCTAAAAAGTTTAATTTTTAAAACTGAAAATGTTTAAAACCTAAAAGAATAAGCTCAGGCTGCTATAACAAAATACCAAGACTTGGTGGCTTAAACACCAGAAATGTGTTTCTCATAGTTCTGGAGGCTGGAAAGTTCATGAACATGGTGCCAGTAGATTTAGAATCTGGTGAGGTCTTTTTCCCACCTTTAGATGACACCCTTCTTACTGTGTCCTCACATGACCGAGAGACAGATCTAAGAATTTACCTGGACATTATTTATTTTTATCTTTTAAATTTTATAGCTATGGGGTTTCACTTGTTGACCAGGCTGGTCTTGAACTCCTGGGCTCAAGCAATCCTCCTGCCTCAGCCTCCCAAAGTGTTAGGATTACAGGTGCGAGCCACTGCAGCCAGCCTGTCTATACATTCTTTCAGATTTTATAAATGTACAGAATCACATTACCTGAAAACAATTTTATCACAATTTAATTTTTCTTTTTTGAGACAGAGTCTCTCCTTATCATCCAGGCTGGAGTTCAATGGTGTGATCTCTTGTCAGGGGGCAGAAACAAAGCCTCACAATCCTCAGTGCAACTATCTAACAATGGCATGTTTAGAGTGGGCACCAAAATGAAACTCTGATTATAGCTTAATGTGAGTCCCTAGTGGGAAGGCCAAAGCCTTATGCCAATTGCTAAATTCTTTGACAGTGTAGGATAGGTCTTTCCAATGAGACAACTGGTTGCCCTTAAAATACCTTGCAACTCCATTATTGACTGGTACCAGGAATTTTGTCATCAGAACATCTACTCCAATAGTGCATAGCCTTGGTCCTTGTAGGGAAGAAACTTGGAAGTCCTGTACGTGTGTTTACTCATGTAACTCTCATAACCTGCTATCATCCACATTTTATTTTATTATTTTATTTTATTTGGAAAGACAGTCTTGCTTTGTCACCCAGGCTGGAGTGCAGTGGCGCCATCTCAGTTCACTGCAACCTCCGCCTCCTGGGTTCAAGTGATTCTCCCACTTCAGCCTCCTGAGTAGCTAGGATTACAGGTGCCCATCACCATGCCTGGCTATAAATTTCCCTCTTAATACTGCTTTTGCTATATCCCATAGGTTTGGGTATGTTGTGTTTCCATTATCATTTGTTTCAAGACATTTTTCAGTTTCCTTCTTAATTTCTTCATGTTGACCCACTGGTCATTCAGGAGCACATTGTTTAACTTCCATGTGTTTGTATGGTTTACAAAATACCTCTTGTTATTAATTTCTAGTTTTATTCCACTGTGGTCAGAGAACATGGATGATATTATTTCGGGTTTTTTTTTATGTTTTAAGATTGTTTTGTCACCTAATATGTGGTCTATCCTTAAAAATAATGTGCTGAGGGAAAGAATGTGTATTTTGCAGCCATTGGATGAAATGTTTTGTAAATATCTGTTAGGTCCATTTGTTCTACAGTGCAGATTAAGTCCAATGTTTCTCTGTTGATTTTCTGTCTGGACGATCTGTCCAATGCTGGAAGTGGGGTGTTAAAGTCTCCAGCTATTATTGTATTGGGGCCTATCTGTCTCTCTCTTTAGCTCTAATAATATTTGCATTATGTATCTGGGTGCTCCAGCATTGGGTTCATATATATTTACAATTGTTAATATCCTCTTGCTAAATTGACCCCTTTATTACTACATAATGACTTTCATCTCTTCTTACAGATTTTATCTTGAAATCTATTTTGTATGATATAGGTATAGCTACTCCTGCTCTTTTTTGGTTTCTATTTGCATGGAATATCTTTTTCCATCTCTTATATTCAGTCTATATATCTTTATAGGTGAAATGTGTTTCTTCTAGGCAACAGATCATTGGGTCTTGCTTTTTAATCCATTCAGCTATTCTATGTCTTTTGATTGAAGAGTTTATCCCATTGCATTCACTATATCCTTGACATTGAAAAACAATTAATACAAGTTAGCATATCAAAAGAATAAAGAAGAAAAATCATTTGCAATAGATCTCTGGGTCTTGCTTGTTAATCCATACATATCCTTTATGTTTGAAGGACATTTTGGTTAGATACACTATTCTAGGGTAAAGTTTTGTTTTTGTTTTTTTCCTTCAGCACTTTAAATAATGTCATGCCACTCTCTCCTGGCCTGTAAAGTTTCCACTGAAAAGTCTGCTGACAGATGTATTGAAGCTCCATTGTATGTTATTTGTTTCTTTTCTCTTGGTGCTTTTAGGATCCTTTCTTTACTCTTGACCTTTGGGAGTTTGATTATTAAATGCCTTAATGTAGTCATCTTTGGGTTAAATCCGTTTGGTGTTCTATAACCTTCTTGTACTTGAATGTTGATATCTTTCTTTAGGTTTGGGAATTTCTCTATTATCCCTTTGAATAAAGTTTTTACCATGATCTTTTTCTCTACCTCCCCTATAAGGCCAATAACTCTGTGATTTGACCTTTTGAGGATATTTTCTAGGTCTTGTGGGCATGCGCCATTCTTTTTTACTCTCTTCTTTTGTCACCTCCGACTGTGTATTTTCAAATAGCCTATCTTCAAGTTCACTAATTCTTTCTTCTATTTGATCAATTCTGTTAAGAGACTCATGCATTCTTTATGATGTCAGTTGCATTTTTCAGCTCTGGAAATTCTGCTTGATTCTTTTTAATTATTTCAATCTATTTGTTAAATTTATCTGATAGAACTCTGAATTTCTTCTCTGTGTTATCTTAAATTTCTTTGAGTTTCCTCAGAACAGCTATTTTGAATTCTCTGTCTGAAGGGTCACATATCTCTATTTCTCCACAATTGGTCCCTGGTGCCCAATTTAGTTCATTTGGTAAGGTCATGTTTTTCTGGATGGTCTTGATGCTTGTGAATGTTCTTCAGTGTCTGGGTTAGGTGTTTTTTTGTAGTCTTTGAAGTCTGGGCTTGTTTGTGCCCCTCTTTCTTGGGAAGACTTTAAGCATTCAAAGGGATTGGGCCCCAAGTGCAGTAATTGTGGTTCTTGCTAACTTGTAGAGGTACCACTTTGGTGGTCTTGAATAAGATCAGGAAAAAGATCCCTTGATTATGAGGCAGAGATGCTTGTTCTCTTTCCTTACTTTCTCCCACACAAATGGAGTCTCTTTCTCTCTGTGATGAGCTGCCTGAAGCTGGGAGTGGGATGGTGCAAGCACTCCTGTGGCCACCACCACTAGGACTGTGCTACATTAGACTTGAAGCCAGCACAGCACTAGGTCTTGCCCAGGGCCCACCGTAACCACTACCTGGCTATCACCTATATTCACTCAAGGTCCTAGGGTTCTGCAACCAGCAGGTGGAGAAGCTAGCCAGGTTTGTGTCCTTCCCTTCAGGGTGGCGAGATCCACCAGGCTCTAGGCAGGTTCAAAGATGTTATCTGGGAGCCAGGAATTATAGTAAAAAAATATTAAAAGTCTACCTGGTATTCTATTGTACTGCAGCTAAGCTGGTCCTCAGATCACAAGGCAAAGTCCTTCCAGCTCTTCTCTCCTCTTTACACAGGCAGATGAGCCTCTCCCAGTGGCCACCACCACCACTAGCCCACAGGGAGTTCTGCCAGGTCACTACCAATGTTCACTTAAAGCCCAAGGTCTCTTCAGTCAGTTTGTGGTGAATGCTGCCCAGCTTGACACTCACCTTTCAGGATAATGCGCTCCCCTCTGGCCCAGGGCAGGTCCAGAAGTGCTGTCCAAGAGCTTATACCTGGATTCAGTAACCTCAAGAGTCTACTTGGTGCTCTGCCCCACTGTGGCCAAGCTGGTTGGTACCTAGGGTGCAAGACAAAATCCCCTTTACTTTTCCCTCTGCTTTTCTCAAGCAGAAGGAGTCTTTCACCATAGCATCACAGCTTGTAATGTCCTGGGTCTCACCTGAAGTCAGCACAGCTCAGAGCCCAAGGCCCACAGTGTACAATCTGGGTATTGCTACTGGTTATTCAGGACCCAAGGGCTCTTTAGTTAGCAGGTAATCTTTCCATTCCTGGGTTCTTTCCTTCAAGGCAACAGGTTCCCTTCTGGCCAGGGCATGTCTAGAAATGTCATTTGGGAGCTAAGGCCTGGGAAGGGGGCTTCACAACTCTGCCCACTGCCCTATCTTTTTTTGAGACAGTCTCACTCTGTCACCCAGGCTGGAGTGCAGTGGCATGATCTCAACTCACTGCAACCTCTGCTTCCCAGGTTCAAGCGATTCTCCTGCTTCAGCTTCCTGAGTAGCTGGGACTACAGGCACAGCCACCACACCCAGCTAAATTTTTTTTAAAATTTTTAGTAGAGATGGGGTTTCACTGTGTTGGCCAGGCTGGTCTCAAACTCCTGAATTCAACTGATTCATGTGCCTTGGCCTCCCAAAGTGCTGGGATTACAGGTATGAGCCACCACGCCCAGCCCTAGTGCCCTATTCTATTGTGGCTAAGCTGGTATCCAAGATGCAAGACAAAGTCCTTTTTACTCTTTGCTTTCTCTCCTCAAGCAGAAGGAAAGAGTCACTTTCTTTGCTGCAAGCTGTGTTGCCTGGGGTTGGGGAAGGGGTGGCACGAGAAATCCTTTAGCCATTCCAGCTGGTGTCTCACTAGGTCACATGCCACCCTAGTTCACTGGCTTTAACCCCCACCCAGCACTAGGACTCTCCTAGGAATTGCAGTCCTTGTGTCCTAGACTGCCTTTCAAGTTTACCTCAGAGCACGTTAGTCTGCAGTGGTGAGTCTTGCCAAGAAACTCAAGTTCCAACTGCTGGGATGGGCAATTCCCCTCTGGCTAAGGTGTCAATGCTCTGTCCATGGGTAGGTGCTGGCTGAACCAGCATGGCTTTGCTGTCTGCTGTGACAGGAAAGCATGGAGTTCAATGCCAAGTCTTCTAGTCACGGTGCTCTCCCTCCCTCAGATGCACAGATTCTCTCTTAGAGATCTAGGCAAGAGATGCTAGGACAAGAGGGAGGATGATGTAGATGATTCAAGCCTGTTTTTCCTACCCTCTTCAGTGCCTCTTTCAGCAATAAAATGGCAAAACCAGGTAGTGTGATTTCTCACCTGATTTTTGGTTCTTATAATGGTGTTTTCTTGTGTGTGTAGTTGTTAAAATTTGGTGTTCTTGCAAGGGGGATGATCAGTGGAGGCTTTTATTCAGCCATGTTGCTCCATCAACTCTTTTTTTCCCAAATGCCATCACATTCACAGTTCTGGGAGTTATGATTTGGACATATCCTTTGGGGAGCCACAATTCAATCCACTATATTATCTTTAAGAAAACTGCCTTCCATTCCTAGTTTGCTAAGAAGTTTTATCAGTCATCCATCATATGATTTTCTCTTCTTTATTCTGTTGATGTGCTGAATTATATTAATTGGTTTTCAAATGTCAAGTCAATATTGCATTCCTAGAATAAGCCCAACTTGGTTATGATGTATTATACTTTCTATGTGGGATTTAATTCCCTATTTTTAAAGGATTTTTGCATTTATGTTTTTGAAAAAGATTAATCTGTAATATTCCTTTCTTATGCTCCCTTTGTTGGTATCAAGATTATGCTGTCTTCATAAAATAAGTTGGGAAATGCTTCTTCTTTTTTCCATTTTTGGGAATAATTTGTGTAAGATTGGTATTATTTTTTCTTAGAGATATGGAAGACTTCATCAGTAGAGCCGTCCCCACTAGGATTTCTAGTAGTGGAATCCTAGAGGTTTTTTTGAATGAAAGTCATAAATTCAGTTTTCTTAATAGATATTCAATTTAGATGAAATTCATTTCTCACAGTTCTGGAGACTGGGAAGTCCAAGCTCAAGTTGTCAATAGGTCGCGTGTCTGGAGGGGGCTGCTCTCTGCTTCCAAGGTAGTGCCTTGTTACTGCAGCCTCTGGAGGGGAGGAATGCTGTGTCCTCACATGGCTGGAGAGCAGAAGGTAACGAACCACCCTCTCAAGGACCCTTTTATAAGGGTCCTATTTCATCTTGCATCAGTTTTCATAAGTTGTGTTTATATAGAAAATTTGTTCATTTAATCTAAATGTTCAAATTTATTGGTGCAGAGGTACTGATGACATCCTTGTTATTACCTTTTTCAAGTCTTAGATCTTTAGCAATGTCCCTTTATAGTCCTGATATTAGCAGCTTGTGCCTCTTTTTTTCTTTTTCAGTCTTGCTAAGGATTTATTTGATTATTAGTCTTACCAAAGAACAAACTTTTGGCTTTATTGTCTCTCTCTGTTTTACATTTTTGTGCTTTATTAATTAATTCATAAATGATCTTTTTTTTTTTTCCTTCTGTCTTAGGATTTAATTTGCTCTTCTTTTTGAACTTCTGAAGATGGTTAGTTAGGTTAGCAAATTTTCATCGTCTTCTTCCTCTCCAATATATTTAGGGCTACAATTATTTTCTAAGCACATCTTTAACTACATCTCATAAGTTTTGAGTTGCCATGTTTTTGTTTTCTCTCAATTCAATGTTTTTGTTTGTTGGTTTGTTTGTTTTGCTTCTGCTGTGGTCTGAATATGTCCCCCCAATCATATGTTGAAACAATCACCAAAGTGATAGTATTAAGAGGTGAGGCCTTGAAGATGTGATTAAATCATGAGGAGGAGCCATAAGGAATGGGGTCGGACCCTCACAGAAGGGCTTGGAAAGGTGAGTTCATTCCCTTCTGCTCTTCAGTCATGTGAGGACAGAGCATTCCTTCCTTCCAGAGGCTGCAGCAACAAGGCACTATCTTGGAAGCAGAGGGCAGCCTCTCCAGATATGCAACCTATTGGCACCTTCATCTTGGACTTCCCAGCCTCCAGAACTGTGAGAAATAAATTTCAATTGTTTATAAATAACCCAGTCTATGGTATTTTGTTATAGCAGCACAAACAAACTAAGACATCTTCCATTAAGATTCCTTTTTCCTTCTATAATTCTCAAAAATTTTATCTGTACTGGAGAATAAATTGCTAGCGGTGTAGGTAAAGTAGGCTTGACCATAAGTTGATAATTTTTTAAGCTGCAATAGTGGGAATATGGAAATCTGGAGTAAACATATTTCATGGCAAATGCTCTGGTCTCATTCTCTATCAAAATCCATTTATGCCTAGTGTTCTATTATTGGAACACAAATATGTGGGAGTTATTTATATCCTACTGCTCAGTTATCACCAAGGTCTGATTGCAAAAATTCAAAAAATTGTATCCTCAGGCATAAATGGGTTAACTTGAACCAAAGTAAGTTTTTCTGCTAAATATTCTCTTTGAGGATACTATTAGCTGATTAAACTTATTAGCCCAGCTTATAATTTGTTCTCTATGTAAATCTTAGCTTTGAATTTTTCCTGACTAAAAACAGAGTAAACATTTTAGTTAAAATAAATCAAACTAAAATTAATTGCTTTGACAATAAATTATTTAATCTCAGAAAGCTTTGCTTAAGAAGTAGAAAAAGGATATTTTCCCAGAGATAATACAAAGATAAGTAAGGTTGTCTTTATATCTTAAAACACATTGCTCTATACAAGATGATTATTTTTCAAATGCTAAATAGACAGACAAAAGTAATATAGGTAATTTGGACATACTAAATTCAGCATTTAATTTTAGAAGGTTTATTGTTACAAAAAGTTTTTGCCTTTTAAAGTTTTTCAAGCCTTTGCTTTTTTGGAAGAATTTATTAAGTTTGATGCTTAGTGAAATAACTTTAGTACCCAAGTTATTGAAGTTAATCAACACAGCATATCAAGGATTTTAGTTAATCAATATAGCACATTAATACTTGAAGTTCATCAATATAGTATATCAAAGATCTACTAGGTGCTGTAGAAATAAGTATCTCAGTTACTATTTTTCAAAAGTATTTTTATGGAAAATATAAAACATATTAAACAATATAATATAAAATCCCTCCACATTCATCACTCAGCTCCAACAATTTTGAGCACATGTCCAGTCTTGTTTAATCTCTACTGTCCTACTGTCTCCAATGGAGTATTTGGTATCAAATCCCAGATATCATATTATTTCATCCATAAACACTTTGCTATGTAACTCTAAAATATAAGGACTTATTTTTTAAAGTTAACCAAAATACCATTATCACAGCTAAAAAGTTAATTTTTAAGATAATCAAATATCCAGTCATTGTTAAAATGTCCTCACCTGCCCCATAATGATTTAAATTGAGATAAAAACTAAGATGTCTATATTGCATTTGGTTGTTGTATCTCTTAAATTGCTTTTAGTCTATGAGTTCCCCTATTCCTCCCCATGCCCACCCATTTTCCTTTCCTTGCCATTTATTTGCTGGAGGAACTGAACTGTTTGTCCTGTAGCATTTCTCATACTCCAGAATTTGCTGATTGTATCCTTGTGGTATCACTTAATATGCTCCTGTGTTCCTTTATATAATGCAATAGGAAATGCACAATGCACAATCCCACTTGTGAAGCATTCTAGTCAAAAATTTAAATAGGCGCTTAAATAGATTTGATTTAAACACTTGATAAGAATGCTTCACAAGTAGGATTGTGCACTGTGTATTTCTTATTGCATCATATGAAGAAGAAAATGTCTGAGATCTATAAGTCTGTGACATTTAGTCACTGAGGTTCTCTAGAGGCACACCTAATGAAACTCCAGTCTCAGGTTTGTAAGTTGCATCTTTATGACACTTTCTTTTTAGTATCTATGGGCTCCTTGGCCACCCCTCACACATTCTTACATTAGATGCCTTCACCTTGGTGTCTGGCTAGAAATATTGCAGAAGACATAATGCAAAGCTAGATAACACTTCTCATTTCCTCTTTTAGATTATAAAATGTTTCAAATATAAAAGAATGTATGACAGAGTGATGTCAGCAAAAATGGGAGGGTAAGGAATTCCAAGGGCCCATCCCTCCAAAGAAACATCAAATAAACAAGCAAAAACTGTCACAATCAACTTTGTCAGAAGTCTGGAAAATAGTCAACAGCATTAGTCTACAGTGCTGGTCTCCAAAAACCAAGTGAACGTTGAATGAAGAAAAAGATGACTTAAACATGGTAGAATAGCTTTGTGGTGTTTTAACTTAGCTTTGTCCTACTCCTCTCCCTGTCCTAGCATGCTAGCAGTTTTAAGATGCCACCCGTATTCCTGATGCGGGTGCCTAGTTCCAGAGGGAGCAGAGCAGACCTAATTCCTAAGGAATTGTGTTTGTCTGGGGATTCCTTGAAGGACTGACACAGGGTGCTTGCTTTGGTTTTATCTAACTTAAAACTCAGTGCAGAAAAGTTGCTAAGCAGAGGGGTTCCTTGAAAACACTGATAGGCAAATGAAAGAGCTGTTGCTGCCTCGGGTAAAAGATTACAGTTGGGTCAAACAATAAACATGCTACAACCTTGGAGAAAAAGCCAGAGAAAAAGTTACTCTGGGGAATAGGGATTTGGTAATCTCCTGCACATAACAGGAAATCTAGAAGTCAAGTGCATGCCCAGGGCAGGGTGCATACCCAGAAAAGACCTGAAAAGACCCTTAGCTCTCACTTCTGGCTGACTTTTAGGCTCAGTGTGAGCAGGAAGTGAAGGCTAAGGCAGAGCTGTAAATGGCCTGGCTAAGTGTGGAAGGAGTATCTCTAACACAGAGCCAATCTGCAAAGACCAGGAGACTATTATTTTTTTTTTCTTTTAAGAAAATATCTGTGAAACCACTAGCTGACCAAAAGCTAAAGAAACAACAAAATTCAGAGACCACCCACAGCAAACAACAACAACAAACCTTGAGGAAGGTGAAGAATCTTATATCCAGAGTTACCACATTTAAAAATATAAAATGCCCAGTTTTTAACCAAAAAATCATGTGGTACACAAAGATACAAGAAAGTATGGTCCATTTGCAGGAAAAAAAAAAAGCCAAATGAACACAAATTATCCCTGAGGAAGCACAGACATTGTCTTACTAGGCAAAGCTTTAAATCAACTGCCTTAAATATGCTCAAATAGATAAAGGCAATCATGGACAAAGAATTAAAAGAAACCAGACAAATAATGCCACAAAAATATCAATAAGGAAATTGAATTATATGAAGGAAGCAAATAGGAATTCTGGAGCTGAAAAATACAATAACTGAAATGAAAATTTTACTAGAGCTTCAACAGCAGATTTATGCAGGCAGAAGAAAGAATCAGTAAACTTGATGAGCTCATTGAAATTATCCAGTTTGAGGAACAGAAAGAAAAAAAAATGAAGACATGTGAACAGAGCATAAAGAACTGTGGGATAATTTGGGGTATACTAACATATGCATTATGAAAGTCCCAGAGAAAGAAAGGGATGGAAATAATATTTGAAGAAAGAGTAGCCTCAAACTCCCCAAATTTGATTTTAAAGAAGCTCTAAGAACTCCAGACACATAATCAAACTGTCAAAAGACAAAGATGAAGAAAATCTTGAAAGCAGGAAGAAAAAAAAATCTTAAAAGTAGGAACAGAGAAGAGACATTCCTAGATAAACAAAAAAGTTGAGGGAGTTTTCTGCCTATAGACCTGCCCTACAAGAAAAGCTCAAGAGTCCTTCAAACTATAACGAAAGTCATTTCAGTACCTAGACAGTACCTCAAAGCTATATGAAAAAATAAAGAGCAATAATAATAAAAAGAAAGAACAATGGTAAAGATAACTATGTAGGTATTATTTTAGTGTATGAATGTATTTTTGATTTGTTATACTTCATTATTTTTGTTTAAGGGTAGACACACAGACTAATAAAACGGAATGAATAGTACAAACCCATACATCTGTGGTCAACTGATTTTTTACTAGGATGCCAAGACCACTTGGTAGGAAAAGAATAGTCTTCAACAAATGGTGCGGGGACAACTAGATATTCACACACAAAATAATATTAATAAAATCGGATTCTACCTCACATCATAGACAAAAATTACTTAACATTGATCAGAAATCTAAATGTAAGAGCTAAAACTATAACACTCTTAGAAGAAAACATATAGGTAAATCTTCATGACCTTACATTTGTCCATGAATTCTTAGAAATGGCACCCAAGCCACAAACAACAATTAGGCTTCATCAAAATTTAAAACTTCTGTGCTCTAAATAATACTATCAAGAAAGTGAAAATACAATCCATAGAATAAGAGACAGTATTTGTAAATTATATGTTTGAAAGGGTCTAGCATTCAGAATATATAAAGAACTCTCACAACTTAGCAACTAAAAGACAACTCAATTTTAAAATGGGCAAAAGACTTGAATAGACATTTCTCCAAAGAAAATACACAAATTGTCAACAAGCACATGAAAAGATGTTCAACATCATTAGTCATTATGGAAATGCAAATCAAAACCATAATGAGATAACACTTCATGCCCACTAGAATGGCTATTTTTAAAAATGGAAAATAACAAGTATTGGTGAGGATGTGGAGAAATTGGAACCCTTGTACAATGCTGGTGGAAAGGAACAAAAACTAGTGCAGCCCTGTGGAAAACAGTTTGGCAGTTCATCAAAAAGATAAACTTAGAATTACCATATGATCCAGCCAGTCCACTCCTAGGTATATACATAAAACAATTGAAAACAGGTATTCAAACAAATATTTATACACAAATATTCATTGCAGTACTATTTATAGTAGTTGGAAACAATTGGAGGTTCCTCAAGAGCTAAACATAGAATTACAATCTGACTTCTGGTTATAGACTTAAAATAATTGAAAACAAGGACTCAAACAGAAATGTGTGTGCCATTGTTCATTATAGCACTATTCACTGTAGCCAAAAGGTAGAAAAAACACAAGTGTCCATGAACACATGAAATAATCAACAAAATGTGACATCCATACAATGGAATATTATTCAGCCATTAAAAGAGTTATGGTTGCACAACTCTATGAATGTAATAGAAACATTTGTATGCCTAAAAACCTTATACTCAGGACCAAAACTGAAGCTCATTCATTAACCCCTGAATGACCAATATACAGCTTTCTTTGACTATTATCTCTGGGGGAGTGCTAATGAAAAAAAATGGTATATAGGGAAGGTGCCTTCTCACAAGAAGTAGACTTAGGGTACTGAAGTTCTGGGTAAATTTCTAGCATCAGCCCATGGATCTGATGTGAGACTGGGGTCTCCTGGAATAGCTCTGGTTGCTCCTGAAGGGAAGGTTCGTGGGCTTTGCTTAAAGCCATTCTAATTTGCTTTCAAACCTGTTTGAATTCAGCTAGGAAAGTGTTGCAGTTAACAATCCTGATTGTGACATTTATAAGCCCGAATATGGCATTTACTCATGGTGGTAGTGTTGGGACTAGCTCAGGGCAACACTGCAACATAAGGATGGTGAGAAATGTAATACCTATAAGGCTGTTCTCTTCTCACTCTCAACTGTTCCTTCCATGTTTTAAATTAAATATTTTCCCCTTTTCTATTCTTCCCTTCCTTCCATTCCACAGCTTCTCTCCTTGGCGCCGTTTCCCATCTACCAGCTCAAGATCATTCCAGTGTATCTGATGAGATCTCAGACTTTCAGAAAAGCGATTCTTGGAATGCCATCTGGCTAACCATTAGATATGTCCAGACAGACACTTTGTGGATTATCTTCAGGAAGGAAGAAAAATAGAAGGGAGTCTCAGAACTATTTATACAATTATCCTGCAGGCTTTGGCCTGGAAAACAAGAAACTAGGACTTTCAGGTTTTTGATTGCGTTTCTTCTTTCCTGTATTTCATAAAGTTTAAATTATAACCATCTGTTTCAGAAGATATAAAAATCCTGATTCCATCTTATTCCACGTTAACAGAATACTAACCCTGTATAAGGTTCTGATATAACAGAACCTTATATCAGTGGAGGCACTCGATGACTATAGTAAAATCACAGGGAAAAACAAGCACCAAGCTGCAGTTCATTGCCTGCCCTGCCTACCTCATTGACCTCCTGCACCTGCTGATAAAAGGGGCATCTCTCTCTAGAAGGCATCTCATGAAGCGAATGTTTCCCTGTGTAGATGTGTTGACACTGACACTATGATTTCTGCTTATTTGATGATGGTGTTGAGGGGGAAGAGGATGGCAATGATGGTAAAAGCTCTTTTCTTCCAACTCTCATTAGACCATTATTCTTTTGCTCATCTTTAATTCTTAAAATATCCCCAAATCATTCCTGGTGAATTCATAGGCATTTCACACTTGGTGATTAATTTAATTTGCTTGCAGTCTTACAGCCTATAGGACAGCATGGGTGTGAAAAACACCACTCTAGAATTCACCATCTGCAATGAGTCTTACCCTATTCCCCACTCCGTCACTTCTCCCCTCTCAATTCTGTATGTAATCCTCGGTATCTTTCCATTAAGCTCGAGGCAAGACATGACATTAGGGCCACATAAAATCGCCTTTTCTTGTGGTCCAGGGAAGCTTTGTGCTGTTTTTGGTTAACGTGTTAGACTCCAATCTTCTCTCTCAATAGGCTTTCTCTCTTCTCTAGGAAACAGTTTATTTTTCTTTTCTTACCATTAAAAACCTTTATTGAGCACCAACACAGCAACACAGTTGAGCCCCAAACCAGCAACATGGTTTTCAAAGCACTGTGCTGGATACTGGAGATTTGGAGGCAAACAAAACCCGGTTTTTACCCTACAGCAACCAAAACCCAAAGGAGAACAAATCACGTAAAGAAATACCTAAAATACAATGAAACAAGAGTTCACAAGTGAAGAGTTCGGTGGTGTGGAGGAGGAATGATTCACAAACTATAGCATCTTTATTTTTTCTTCTCTCACATATGATTTTCTAGTATTTGATGGTGAATTTTTTCTTATTTTACTATTTCATATTCCTTTAAATTCTCTATGTTTTTAAGGTGTGTGTTTTTCATTTTTTATAACACTCTATCTATATTTGGGGGTCTCACAGGTAAATATAACCTTTATTCTGTCTGTTGGATCTGTGTGGGATATAGAAATCAGGTAAAAAGAAAGATTTGCAGTGAGTAGAAACGCAGCCTCTTGCTGGCTTACAAAACCTTGCAGGTGCCGCCAAGTGCTGGGATAAAATATGCAGTTGAGTCACACACCATGGTCCAGGCAGATATGCCGCAGGCTCTTAGCAGGAAGAGACAACAAAATGAGTCAGAATGAATGAGAGGAAAACCTCCCCCTCCAGCCAGAAAGAGAAAGCCTGGAAGACTAGACAAGTTTTATTAACACGTCTTTCAAGAGAATAGCAGAGGCACGCTCTGACGTTGTTCAATGTCAGCCTCACTGTCAAGGTGAAGCGTGTTTAAGAAAACATGCTTTTGGAAACAAGTCGGATCCACTCCAAACATCGTCCCCTCCTATTAGGACCCTAAGACCATCAGGGGGCTAACACAAATGTCTTAGAACAAAAAGCAAACATTTTGAAGAGGTTTGCTGAGGGCTGGGGGATGGAGAGGAGCGAGGAAATAGAGAAGTGTATTACCTGAGAAAGATCAGAGAACATAAAATCTCTTTTTATCTTGAAAAAGGAAGCATGTGTTTTATAAGAGGAGTAATTAACTGCTTATTAATGAACTGAATGAAAACAATATTAGAAAGAATGTTCTGGAAAACATTTAAGGCCTTGGCTGAACTAACAAAATGACCCACCCCTGGGGGTCACCCCTTGACTGAACTAGCAAGATGACCCACCCACCACACCTGAGGGGGGTGCGTCTTGAGAAGGATTCCTTGCACTGACTGGGTATTTCAGGCGGACTAGCAACTCACCTCTGGGAAAAGAGCCAAGAAGCTTAACTGCTTTTTTAAAGGTAGTGTCAGAGGCAAAGGTGAGTCAACACAGCAAGCGCTCTGTCCCTTGGGGCCAACGTACATAATGCTATTGTAGTAACTGAAGTGAAACCCCAGCCTATAATTCCACCACTTTGGGAGGCCAAGGCAAGAGGATTGCTTGAGGTCAGGAGTTTGAGATCAGCCTGGGCAACATAGCGAGAGCTTGTCTCTAAAATAAGTAAAAATTCAAAAATTAGCTGGACACGGTAGTGCATGCCTGTAGTCCCACCTACTAGGAAGGCTGAGATGGGAGGATCCCTTAAGCTCAGGAGGCTGCAGTGAGCCATAATGGCACCACTGCATTCCATCCTGGATGACAGAGCGAAACCCTATCTTAAAAAAACAAAACAAAAAAAGATTCTGCTGGGTTCCTCCCACTTTTCCTCCCAAAGATACTCTTTGTTCCCCAGGGAAATTTATGATTTTGTGAATCAACGGTAATATTTTCACTTTTTGTTTTTTATAAATTCATTTATTAATGTTATAGATATTCTCTGTGTTAAAAACAATTTTAGTTGCTAGGGATATAGCAATGAACTAACCAAAATGGTGTCATCATGGAACTTACTGTCTAGTGAATGAATTGTGACTTCTCAAACTACTTTGGTATAAAATTCAAGGGTATATCTTTTGTCTCTTGATTATGTGTTCTGAAATTCTCTTCTTGAATCTTTAGCAGTAAGCTTGTTATTGGCAAAGATAACATTTTGGTACCATGTTAAGTAGATGCCCAGGACTTACTTTTATGCCCAGGTAATTTTTAATTTTTTTTTTTGAGACAGGGTCTTGCTTTGCTGCCCAGGCTGGAATGCAGTGGCACTGTCATGGTTCCTGACCTCTTGGGCTCAAGTAATCCTCCTGCTTCAGCTTCCTGAGTGGCTGGGACTGCAAGCATGCAGCACCACACCTGGCTAATTTTTGTAATTTTTATAGAGACTAAGGCTCACTATGTTGCCCAGGCTGGTGTTGAATTCCTGGCCTCAAGCAATCCTCCCACCTCAGGCTCCCAAAGTACTGGGATTACAGGTGTGAGCCACCACACCTGCCCATAATTTTTTTTAAGAAAGAATAAAACTGAAGTCTTAATGGGAAATGAAGTTTTTAGTTTTCTTTCAAACGACACCCAAGGCAAGTGTAACTGTGACTCAATATTTGATATATACTTTAGGAGGGTTAATGTACTTTTATAATGTGATAATGTTTTAAGTTGTTAAAACAGCATCCAAACTAATATTACATGGCAAGCTGTGGCCACGGGCCAGGAGGTCCTGGACACAAATCTATCAGAGCAGAGTGTGCTTTGCCTCAGAGCTGCCGAACACAAGGAAAGGATAGATGGCAACCGCTATGCCACACAAATTTATCCACACATTTAACATCCACGCATTTATCCATGCACTGAGCCTTGCACTGGGCACTGAGGACATGAAGAGGCAAATGAATTGGTCCTCAAATTCAAAAATTTCACAGCTAAGCAAAGAAGCAGGTTGGTGTGTAGATAAATGCCTGGGCTAGAGCCGTAATGAAAAGGTGGAACAAAGGCAAAATCAGCACCACACAGGGCTGGCTGGCTCTGTCTGAGGGAGGGTGGGACGCAGGTACACCAGTGTTGGAGCTGATCTGCCAGGTAGAGGAGAGGAAATGTCTATTCAAGACAATAGGTGCAGAGGCCATCTGGCATGGGGGGTAGGTATGAGAAAGACTCTATATTCATTTACCAGGGCTGCCATAACAAAATAGCACAGGTCAGCTTAAACAGCACACTTGTTTTCTCACAATGCTGGAGGCTGGAAGTCCACGATCATGGTGCTGGCAGGGTAGTTTCCCTTAAGCCTCTCTCCTTGGGTCCCAGCTGGCCTCTCTCTTGCAGCCTCTGCCCATGGTCCTTCCTCTGTGCACAGGCATCCCTAGTGCCTCTCTTGGTGTCCTAATCTCTTTTCCTTATAAGGACACCAGTCAAATTGGACTGGTGCCTGCCCTAATGGCCTCATTTTAATTTAATCAGCTCTTTAAAGGACCTACCTCCAACCACAGTCATGTTCTGGGTATTATTGAAGGCTAGAGCTTCAAGATATAAATTTAGGGGGGACATAATTCAGCCCCTAACAGATTCTAAAGCAGTAGTTCTCAAAGTGTGATGCTGTGGACCCCTGGGGGTCTCCAAGGCCCTTTCAGAGGGTCTGCAAAGTCAAGATTATGATCACAAAAATACTAAGATGTTATTTGCCTTTTTCGCTGTTGCCATTTGTACTGATGTTTCCATAGCAATGGGGGATACAACTGCAGCTGCCTTAGCTTGAATCGGGACAGCAGTGTCTGATGGTTACCAGTAGTCATGGTATTCTTCGCTGCCGTCCATGATGGGTTTTGTCCTAAGCAAGTTTTACATTAAAATGTCCTTGGTAAAGAAATATAAGCTTTTTTTTTGGAGAGGGAGTCTCGCTCTGTTGCCCAGGCTGGAGTGCAGTGGCACGATCTGGGCTCACTGAAAGCTCTGCCTCCCGGGTTCACGCCATTCTTCTGCCTCAGCCTCCCGAGTAGCTGGGACTACAGGCGCCCACCACCACACCAGGCTAATTTTTTGTATTTTTAGTAGAGATGGGGTTTCACTGTGTTAGCCAGGATGGTCTTGATCTCCTGACCTTGTGATCCACCGGCCTCAGCATCCCAAAGTGCTGGGATTACAAGCATGAGCCACTGCGCCCAGCCTTTTTTTTTTTTTTTTTTGAGATGGAGTCTTGCTCTGCTGCCCAGACTGGAGTGCAGTGGAGCGATCTCAGCTCACTACAGCCTCTGCCTCCTGGGTTCAAGCAATTTTCCTGTCTCAGTTTCCCAGGTACCTAGGATTACAGGCATGCACCACCACAACCAGCTAATTTTTGTATTTTTAATAGAGACAGGGTTTTGCCATGTTCGTCAGGCTGGTCTCAAACTCCTGACCTCAGGTGATCCGCCCTCCTCAGCCTCCCAAAGTGCTGGGATTACAGGTATGAGCCACTGCGCCTGGCCAAGCTATTAATTTTATTAAGTCTTGACCTTTCAGCACATGTCCTTGAGTGTTCTGTGTGATTAAACAGGAAGCACACATACAGTACTTCAGCTGGGTATCCAACTACCATGGTTAATCTCAAGGAAGAGCACTCGTAGTTTGACTTGCAAGGTGAACTACTGCTTTCTATAGGGAACACTCTTTTTACTTGAAAGAATGACTGGCAACTAGGGTTATTCAGACTTGGCTGTTTGGTAGACATTTTCTGGAAATGAGCCAAGTAAGTTTGTCACTCTAAGGAAAAACAACTGATAGGATTTGCTTCTTTTAAGATTTTAAGCAAAAATTAGATTTTTGAAAGTTTTGTATCAGGTATCATGAGTTTGAGAGCTTCCCAATACTTGAAGATTTTGCAGATGAGATCAGTGGTGATATGAATGAATGTGGTTTGATATTGTATAATAAAATGAATCGATATTTAGAAGATCTCCACAACTCAGTGAATGAATATTTTCCAAACAGTCCATGCATGACGTTATAAAATAATGCATGAACATGGATAAAAGAACCTTTCAAATTGCAAAATACATGGATTAACGTAACTAATTGGGGAAATTTCACTCATACAGTTTTAGATTCCACATTGCAACTAAACTTAAGAAACTACTACTAGTCTACTTTTGGTGAGGTTTCAAAGAATATCTACAACTATAAGAAAGGCTATGACAATTCTCCCCTCTTTTCCAAACTCATGTCTTTACAAGGTCAGATTTGTTTTTCACATAATTAAACTAAAACCCAGCTACTCGGGAGGCTGAGGTAGGAGAATTGCTTGAACCTGGGAGGCAGAGGTTACGACTGAACCAAGATCACACCACTGCACTCCAGCCTGAGTGACAGAGTGAGACTCTGTCTCCATTAAAAAAAAAAAAAATTAAAACAACATATGATAACAAATCCAACACAGAATATGTGAGAATCCAGCTGTCAAATAGATGCTAAGCCTCATATTAAAGAGACCTATAAAAATGTAAAATAATGCCAGTTTTCTCACCAAATGTGTTTTGTTTTGGAAAGCAGAACAAGAAACGAAAAAGCCATTTTTCATAAAAATATGTAATTTACGTTAACATACATAAATGGATGGGTCTTTTACTCATGTTCACGCATGATTTAGCATTGCTTTGAAATGATTTAATCAACACTTTCAAAAGTTTTGGATAAGGTAACTCTACAGCTATAATTCACACAAACCAAACCTCTTTGGATTTCCAATAATAATTTTTAAGAGTATTACAGAGAGGTCCTGAGGCCAAAAAGTATGAGAACTACTGTTGTAAAGATACAATTTCCACTGATAAGGCACACTATAGCATGTGGAGAAATAACAGCAAATGATTAACTGAAATTACAAAAAAATTTTAATTCACTAAAGGCATCTGCCAGGCTGCCAGCAGGACACGGCTGCCCACTGCAGTGGACCTCCATCACTGGGGACCTTGTGCATGGGCCTGTTCAGAGGCATCCACACAGCTTTACAATAGCAGCACGGCATATAGATTCTAAAGACATTGCATAACCTGGGAACAATATAAACAATATACATTTACATTATACATTACAATATACATTTCTGGCCTCAAAAGGACAGGAAAAAGTGACCCTGAATGTGGGCTTCAGATGGGCAGGAGAGATGGTGTGTCTTGTTCACAAATGTCCCCTTATGCCTATGACAATGCCTGGCTCATAATTGGTTTTCAATAGACTTTTATTGTGTAAAAAAATGAATGTCATGCTAGCTTTTTTTTTTTTTTTTTTTTTTAACTCACATAAAGTTTAATTATCAAGTTAAGGAAAATATCAAAATGTTTGAGTTAGTGTATGACAGAGAAAATTTAGTTGCAAATCACACAGTATTTGGTGTTTCCATTATTGACAAGCTATGCTGCAGAAAGAGCAATCGCATTAAATCTTAGTTCATCAGGGTCACGCTCCATAAACTTCTTGCAAACTTCTATGGCATCCTCTAATAAAGTTTCATCACTAGTTTCACCATGGTTAATTGGAAATGGTTTCCGCCCATCTAATTCATAGAGATGCCCATCTACATGAACTAATGCAATAAAATGAAGATCTACTTTTTCATCTATATTTGGTGCCTCAGTCTGACCTTCATGGGCACTGGTCTCATGAGTAACTCGGATGGCATCATAGTTCTCCAGGTATCTGGCTCGTTCTTCAGGGCTCATTGATACAGATTCCTCCAGGAATTTTTTCAAGGTTGATCCAGATTCAAAGTGCATCTTGTCTTTATTGTTTGCAATAGCATGAATCAGTCCAATTGTTCCACAGGCATTGCTGATCATTTGCTTCATGAAATATACTGATGATGTAACAGCTTGTCCCTGAGATTTTATTTTTTCTTCCTCTTCTGTTCTGAATACTTCATACTTTTCTGTAATAGGAAAGAGAAGTAATACTGCGCAGACTGGTCTTGGTACCATGCTAAGGAGTTCAGGATCCATTCCATATACATCGACGAATTGCCAGTTAGGATGCAGACCTAATTGTTTGAGAAACTGGTTGGTGACCTCGGGATTGGCCTCCAGCGGCAGCCAGCGTTGACCCTCCATGGCCGCGGTGACCGGCCCTCCAGCTCTGACAGCCGCCGCCTTCGCCGCCCCATGCTAGCTTTTATACATTATGTGATGGTTAATATTAGGTATCAATTTGAGTGGATTGAGGGATGCCTAGATGGCTAGTATTGTTTCTGGGTATGTCTGTGAGAGTGTTGCCAGAGGAGATTGACATTACGGTGGATGGACTAGGAGAGGAGGGCCCACCCTCAAAGAGGGTGGATGCCATCCAATTAGCTGCCAGCACAGCTAGAACAAAGCAGGGGGAGGAAGCGGGGGATACATTTGCTTGCTGCATCTTCTGGCTCTCTCTTTCTTTCTGTACCAGACCCTTGCTTCCACTCCTCCTGCCCTTGGACATTAGACTCAAGGTTCTTCCGCCTTTGGATTCTGGTACTTGCACTAGTGGCATCCCAGGGGCTCTCGGGCCTTCAGCCACAGACTGAAGGCTGCACTGTTGACTTCCCTGGTTCTTAAACTTTCAAACTTGGATTGAGCCACTACCAGCTTCTCTCTTTCCCCAGCTTGCAGATGGCCTGTTGTGGGACTTTGCCTTGTAATCATGTGAGCCAATTCTCCCTAATAAACTCCCTCTGGAGAACCCTGACTAGTACACACTGTAATTAACAATCAGCCATCAAGTATTCATTGGGCAGCTCTTCCCAGTAATAAAAATTGGGCTAGAAACTGTAAAACCATATGGCCAAATCATAAAATACGATATCTGTTATCAAGGTGTTTACTGTAAGTTGGGAACAGAGACAATTACACAGGGAGAATCACCATGAGCAGGAGTGGCCAAGGAGCTGTGATTTCAGCTAGGATGAGAAAAGGAAGCAAAGACAGGTCTGAAAATCTATATACTGAGGAGAAATGGGAGATACTTCTGATTAGAGAGAACAGGATGAAACAATTAAGACCTTAAAAATTAGGTCATTGCCCTGAAAATAATTTTAAAATCAAAGCTGGAAGAGAACTTAAAAAACAATTCAGTCTCATCTCATATTTTAGAGGTGAGGAAACTGAGGCCTGGGAAGCAGGTGACTTGCCTCAGTGAACAGGTCAGTTTGCAGTACACCCTTGATTCACAAGAAAGACAACCTTCCATTTGTTCTGACCTCACAGTGTGCAGATCAAACCGGGGCCTGTTGCAATGAGCAATGGAAGCCATGATGGTCCCTGGGCCAGAAGGGTGACATGCACTCCACATCTGCTTATTGTGGAGCGAATGAGCAAAGCGTTGTTTCAGGAACATTCCCCTGTAGCAGAAATGCTGGCAGATCTTTGAGCTTCCAAGACAGAATATCTATAATCCAAAATCAAAGTCCTCGACTCTGGAGGTAGCAGTGAGATTGGAGATGAAGAATTAAACCCGAAATACAGGAATTAGTGACAGTTTGCAAACTGAAATAAAACATCCAAAATGCTCAGAGGTGACCTCCGAGGCATTCAGATTCCCAGAAGGGAGATCTGACAACACACGTTTGAAGGTAGTGATGGGAAAATAGCCAAACCGTTTCCTGATCTCACTTTTCTTTTTTTCTTTTCTTTTCTTTTCTTTCTTTCTTTCTTTCCCTTCCTTCCTTTCCTTCCTTCCTTCCTTCCTTCCTTCCTTCCTTCCTTCCTTCCTTCCTTCCTTCCTTCCTTCCTTCCTTTCTTTTCTTTTCTTTTCTTTTCTTTTCTTTCTTTCTTTCTTTCTTTCTTTCTTTCTTTCTTTCTTTCTTTCTTTCTTTCTTTCTTTCTCTTTCTCTCTCTCTTTTTCTTTCTTTCTTCTTTTCTTTTCTTTCTCTTTCTCTTTCTTTCTTTGAGACAGGGTCTCACTCTCTCACCCAAGCTGGAGTGCAGTGGCCTGATCATGGCTCACTGCAGCCTTGACCTCCCCAGGTCCCGCCTCAGCCTCCCAAGTAGATAGGACTGCAGGCCCGTGCCACCACCCCCGGCTATGATTGCACCTTTCTAACAACAGGTTATAGTTCTATTTATTTATTTATTTATTTATTTATTTATTTATTTATTTATTGAGCTGATGATCTGTTTAATCTCAAGTTGGCAACATGACCCCCACCCCATGCCCCAGCACCTGGATCACACTCTTCCAACAGAATACAGGGAAAACATGTGAGAAACAAGAAGGTAAACGGATGAAGGCGAATAGCGTCAGAGATCACACAAGGGGATGGAGAAGCAGGTGGTGGTGATATTTGATGGACAGTGTTTTGAGTCGTCTGTGCCCCAGCTTCCTGTTCGTGTGTGTGAAAAGTCAAGCACCATTCACACACTCTCCGTGTTGACTGGGCGCTTGTCTGTGTGTATCACTGTGTTCCCGGCGTCCAGAGCAGGGAGTAGGGCATTGCGACCTTAGGGCACATCCCCGTCACCCAAGGTGGGGCGTTCGAGACATTTATGAACTGTGGTGACAGTGGGCCAGAGACTCAGAGATCCTGGCCCTTCCGGGAACAGCGGAAGAGCCTCCTCCTACATCAGCCCCCATGGGTGCCTCCATGCAGCACGCCCTGGAGACAGCACGTCTGTAGGTGCCCACCCACTGGGTGCACGGCTGTGCTCTGTCCCCACCAGCACCGGGAGTTCCTTCTTTGGCCGGCCTGCTGTTCTTGGAAGTGATTTTGGTCTCCCCGCCCCCACCTCATCGTTATAATGCTTAATACATTTAAAAACAAAAATATATTCATTTTAACTGCATTTGCCTCCATTTTTGCCTTTCTCCTTAATTGCAGTGTGTTCTTTCACCTGTGGCAGCATCTAAGTCACTACAAATGGCATAGGACAGTTACACGGTATTCCATGCTTACCTGTGGTCTCACTTTCTGAGGTCGTCCTTATCCCCAGTCAGCCGCAATCTGAAAATATTCCATTTTCAGAGAAACACTTCATGAGTTTTAAATTGTACACCGTTCTGAGTAGCAGGATGAAATCTCATCCTACTCCGCCCCGCCCAGGACATGAATTGCTCCTGCCGGTGTATCTGCACTATCTTTGCTACCTGCCGGTTCGCTGGCTAGTCATCAGCACTACTGTCTGCTCCTGCCTGGATGTCGTGACTGAACACCACCCATATTGTCATGGCTGCATGATCCAGGATCACCCAATGCAGATGATCCTCCTGAAGTGTCGTCCGCAGGTCAATGGTAGTCTCACCCTAGGTCACAATGCCTGTGCCATTCACCTCAGTTCATCTCATTACATAGGCATTTTCTCATCTCCCATCATTCCAAAAAGAAGCATGAGGACTGGTACAGTAAAATACTTAGAGAGAGAAACCACATTCACGTAACCTTTATTAGTGTGTTGTTATACTTGTTCTATTATTGGTTATTGTTAATCTCTCACTGTGCCTAATTTGTAAATTAAATTTTATCATAGGTATGTAGGCATAGGAAAAAACATATCTAGGATTTGATATTAGCTATGGTTTCAGGCATCCACTGGGGGTTTTGGAACGTATCACCCAAGGGTAAGGGGGGGATTACTGTACATCAATAAGATGAAGAATTAAGATAAATCCTCAGTTAATTTCAAGGAGAACACATTACATGTTTATACAGTTATTTATATTTTATTTTATTTTTACTTATTTATTTTTGAGACAGGGTCTCATTCTGTTGTCCAGACTGGAGTGCAGTGGCATAAATGCAGCTCACTGCAGCCTTGACCCCCACGGTCAAGAAATCCTCCTACCTCAGTCCCCCATGTGGTTGGGATCACAGGTGCGTGCCACCATGCTCAGTTAAGTTTTGGAGTTTTTGTAGAGATGGGGTCTCACTTTGTTGCCCGTGCTGGTCTCAAATTCCTGGCTCAAGTGATCCTCCTGCCTTGGCCTCTTAAATTGCTGATAGGCATGAGCCACCATGCCCGGCCTCTGAAGGTTTTTGAAGAAGGTAGCAGGGTGGCTCTTCTGAATGGTTGGCTTAGTTTTGCATTCACTTAATTCCTCAATGCTGTTATCTGCTTTAGAGATAACAATATCAAGGTGATGTTTAAGCAAAAACAAACAAAAACTTTTATTTATAACTAACATTAATAAGGGCAGTATTGTACAATAGTCAACTAATAAAAAGGGCACCCTAGAATAACAATAATACTTTTCATGCAAATTGCACTTTTCATTCTGATGCTGACAGCATGCACTACAGATAATTGCTTTGGATTTGCAACTTTTATAAACCTTATTTTTGGATACAAATAAGTCTGTGGAATGTCGAGAGTTTAGCAGGACTACTGGAGATTAGGAAGGCTGTGTGGTAAAGAAATTGTTTTAATCTATGACATCACTCTGCTGCCATGCATCCGAAGCATATAAAAGTCTTGGACTTATTTCCATCTCTTTCTCTCAGTACAAGATTCAGTCTAGATGGTACCCATGGTTTCATGCTTACATACAGTATCTTGGTAAGCATATGCTATCTACCTTTTCATATAAACCAAGAGAAGTTTGATCTAAAACTGCACGGATACAGTAGCCACTAGCTGCATATTCAAGTTTAAATTTAAATTAATTAAAATTAAATAAAATGTAGAAACCAGCTCCTCATTCTCACCAGCCACATTTCAGCTGCTCAGTAGCCTCATGTGGCTAATGGCTATCGTATCAGACAGTGCAGATATAGAATATTTCTATTGTTAGAGAAAGCGCTGTTGACCGGTGGTTATCTAGAACACAATGCGGAGTTCTCATTTTTAAACTGTATGGCCATACAAACATCATACTTGATTTTTAAAGAATGTTAATAATTTGAAAAAATTAATTACATGACAAAATGAGTTTTAGTTTTGGAATTCTGTTTCCAAACTCATGTTTTTGAAGTAATTAGCATGAACACAGCAAAAGCATTTATTTGCATAGCAGCTGTCTTCCAAGTTGCTTATTTTACTCTGCCAACATTAATTTATTCATTCAAAAAATATTTATTGAGTGCCTGCTGTGTGCCAACCACTCTTTTGGGATCTAGAACAAAAGAAGCAAAAATGCCTGGCTGTGGGGAGCTCACGTTGTGCCCAGTGGGGTGAGAGGCAAATATTTCAGTTTGTAAGGCCAGGGAACAGCATGAGGACATTCCAATTCCTACGTTATTCCTCACTAAGAAGTCATAGAAAAAGGCCAATATTAAGAACCTAATTTCCAATTTTTAAAGACATTCTCAGGCCAGGCACACGTGTGATCCCAGCACTTTGAGAGGTCGAGGTGGGAGGATTGTATAAGACCAGGAGTTCAAGACCAGCCTGGGCAACACAGCAAGACCCTCATCTCTATAAAAAATAAAAAAGTTAGCCAGGCATGGTGGCAGCTGTTGTTCCATCTACTCGGAAGGCTGAGGTGGAAGGATCACTTGAGCCCAGGAGGAGGCTCAAGGCTACAGTGAACTAAGAACATGTCGCTGCACTCCAGCCTGGGATTCAGAGCGAGACCCTGTCTCAAAAAATTATAATACAAAAGACATCTTCATCAACAACAAAAAAGCCTTGCAAATAATTACCTTATCTGCCAGACAAACTGTGTGAGGATCTGCGGCACATTTTCCAGTGTCACCTTCTTCCTTCATGGATCATAGCATCTATAGTTGGAAGTGGCTTTAAATTCCTCTCTTCAAACTTTCCTCTACAACATCCAACCAAGTAACCATCTGGCCCCTGGCTAAGCACATTGGGTAGAAGAAAGCTCACCATTTCAGTGGGGTACATATTCATCAGTCCTAATTCTTTATGAGGATGATGATGATTATTACATAATAATATCACATATCTATAGTTGAAAATTTAGAAATAATGGATACAAATTAAAAATGTGAAATCTGTTGTATTCCCAACACCCAGAAAGATAATCACCAATAACAATAGCATTTTGATATATAAGCTTCAAGACTTTCTCTATGTCTGTCTCTCCGTCTCTCTCCCTCTATCTCCGTGTGTGTGTATAAAATGGAACCATTTATATCCTACTTGTTTCTATTTCCCCAGAGTACAAATATATTGTCATTCAAATAAACATAGTTCCAAATCACCATTTTAATAGTGTATGGCATTCCATTCAATGAATATATCATGATTTATTTAAGCCATTCTTGTCAGTTTACATGGCTCTACTGGTTACACTATCATAACCAGTACTGTGTTGAACATCCTTGTACATATATCTTTGTGCAGCTGATCAAACTTCTATAACCAAAATCTAGAAGTGGAATTCCTGGGTCAAAATTTCTGCATATATTTAAGGTTTTTTGTACATATTGCCAAATTCCATTCCAGAAAAATAGAACAGAATTTTTATTTTTGTGGAACCAAATTTGGCGATATATTGCATTTTCGATAATGAGAATGCCCCTTACCCCAAGCCCTCACCCATGATATTGTTCTTGGGAGAACTGTATCTTTTCTGTATTTTTCACCCATTGGTTCTTAGCTTGCCCCTGGGACAAGCTTCCAAGTGTTTGAAAAAACTGTCATGTCCCTCCAAAGACTTCTTCCTTTTTAGACTTAACATACCTCCAATATGAATTAATAAATTATTGTCAGCCTGGCACCTGGAGGATCAATAGTTCCGTCCTTGATCTTTTATTGCTCAACATTCTAACAGATGACTTGGAGGAAGCTATAAAAAGCATGCTTGTAAATTATGCTCAACGTTTATTCAGCACCTACCAGATGTGAGGCATGATGAGTTGGTCTAAGGACATAAATACAAATGGGCTGTCTGTCCTGCCCTCAAGGAGCTCATGGGAAGGTCCAGAGTGAGAACTGGAGATGGGGCTGGAGATGCACGTGGTGATTTCCAACACAGCTTGCACAGCAAATAATATTTGTCTCAGAAGCCAGCACCCTGCCAGAGGACAGCAGCCACTCCTAGCCTGTCACAGGCCTGAGGCACACTGCTCAGGAGATTCGGCTCTACTTCTCAAGAATCTCTGTGTGGCAGGCCCCGTTCTCCAAAACGATCCCTTATAAATGACTTTTTAAATGTTTCGAAAATTAGCCGGTGTAGTGGTGCACACCTCTTGTAGTCCCAGCTACTTGGGAGGTGGAGGTAGGATTGCTTGAGCCTGGGAGGTCAAGGCTGAAGTGAGCTGAGATCACACCACTGTACTCCAGCCTGGGTGACAGAGTGAGACCCTGTCTCAAATTTAAAAAAAAAAAAAAAATATATATATATTTATAATATAATACTATATTATGCAATATATAATATATATAATTATATATAATAATATATAATAAAATATAAATATATATATTTAAAGTGTTTGCCCTTTCCCCCAGCACAGCTACCAGCAGAAATATGTTTTCAGGGCACACAAACACAAGAGCCCTAGTGTGGCTATGCCTCGCTCTGCTCAGTTATTTATTTCTCCGACAATTTCCCAAGAGAAATTTTGGCTAACTAGTATAAAACCAAATGCATTTGGAAGAGTTTTAGGGACCAAAGACATTAACCTTAGAGAGAGAGAAGCTGCTTCAAATCCTTCTGGAAGCGTAACTAGGCAGCGCCTAAGGAAATACCTAAGATGGTAATTCCAAAAGTTTGCTTTGACATAGAAATTAGACTGGAATAGAAAAAGAAATGCTCAAAACTTGAAAATATTCAACACTTGGTGATTGATAAGTGATTCCATTACTAATATTAAACATCCAGAAATGTCTTCTAAATGGCACCCTAAGGCCAGCTACCTGCTATATCCTATTTCCTCCTGTCCCATAACAGCTCAGGTCTCGATTCACTTTATCCTCAGAGAATGGGGTTGTTGCTCACACCAGGACACCCCCATACCTGACGGCACTTGAAACAAGACACCGTTTCTCTCCCCTGTGGCCTCCTGGTCAGATATCCTGTACTTTGAACTGTTGGGTGGTGGCTGCCAAAATCAATGGCCTTTCTTTGCAGAGAGGGACAAACAGCTCATGGTTTAAAGAGTGAAATAATGAAGCATATCTTGCTTTATTTCAGATTTATACAATTTAATCTTTGGAATGGCATCTGACGTTTTGTTTGATGTCACAATTGCATGCAGTTAATTGGAGCAGAGCGATTGATCTTTGCCTCTAATGTATTTCATGAGCCATGCCCCAATCGCTAGAGTTCAGGGACTGTACCAGGGGGTGGCTCTGCCTTCCTCTGGCTCTCTTTTCCAGAACCCTATGGCTAAAAGAAATAGAAGCAGTGTTCCTCTCCTCCTTCCCCAATGGGATCACTGCCATGCAGGGTTACCGACATTCTAGGTAACCAGATCAAGTTCTGTTCATGATCCCGACAAACAGCTACCTGCTGGCCTTCTTGGTTCCAGAGGTGCACACACCGGCAGTGCAGCAAGACCCACTCGGGAGTTGGACACAAGAAGAAGGTCCTCGCAGGCCCTAGAAGTGTGCTGGAGGCCATTTTGGCAAGACTGTGGACTGGGCGAGTGCTTGGCAAAAGCCACTGGCCTGTGGGCTCCTTGCTCTGTGAGGAGGGGCTGGGCTGAGGGGGACCCGGCCAGGCTCTCAAACAAAGAGCCCATCGGGCACAGTGACTTTGGGTCTACAGGTCACACTGCACAGCTACTCTCTCTTTCTCACTCTCTCTGTCTCGCCCTCCCCCTTCCCCCTTCTTCCCTCCTCTTAATTTAAACTTTCCCTGGGATAATTGTAGATTCACATGCAGTTGCAAGAAATAATACAAAACCCGGCCCTGGGGGCTGGAGGGTCTGCACACAAAGGCTCCTCATGGAGTAAGGCAAGAAAGGTGGGGGGCAGGGGGCAGGCTGCAGGTGGGGCAGGGAACTCTCAGTTGGAACCTGCTCTCTGTGTCAGGATGAAGTTGTATTTAGCAAGGACGTGCTATTTAATGGTTTGTTAGCTTGATGTATAACTTTTAAATATTTAGACAGATGGTATCTGGGCATCCCTTTGTACTTTTGCCCCAAGTCCCTGCAAAGGTTAGGGTAAGCCTGGGGCTGGCAGTTCTTGTTTTCATCAGTGAATTACCCCTAGAGAAAGTCTGAAGGTTCTGGAACCTAACTACAGTAGCCCATTAGGTCCCTGCAAAGGTGTTATCCCTCCCTTGCAGAGCCTCCTAACAGTCAGCAGCCAAAGAAAGGAGTGTTCCAGGAGCATTGACAGCAGTGTGTGGAAGGCTGAGGCTTAGGGAATGGTTTTCGTGGTAGTACTGAAATGAGGAACTCTTGTTCCCTTGGCATAAATCATCTGTACTCGGTAAACTTACCTATTTTTCGGCTCTGGTGTTTTCTTCTTTTGTGATTTCCCTTAGCATCCTAGTAAAATTTCATATGAAAAGCTCCTGTATGTCTTGGCTGAACTGGGAGGCTAAGGAGAATGTAGGTTTGTGGGCTTGGCCAGCTGGGGAGTCCAGAGCCCAGGGACTCAGGACAGAGCCAACAGAACCATGGCAGGTGGAGCCACAGGGATATTTTGTAACCTCTGCTACCTAGCCCTTATACAAGGTCAATGAAGGACCCAGCAGCTTCAGGAAGGCAGAAACTGTATCTGTCATTACCCTAGTGCCCAGGACATGTGTGTGGCAGACAGAGGACATGTGTTATAATTACCTAAATAATAAATGCATACATAAATATATAATTATGGATAATTAATAATTAATGGTTAATTTAAAATATTACATTATTAAACAATTTTATTGAATTTACTTGCACTAAATTTACTCCAAGAAAGTTTGGCCACATTGTCTAAAGAGAGATCAAAGCAAATTGTTTGCTGGGTGCACTGGCTCATGCCTGTAATCTCAGCACTTTGGGAAGCTGAGGTGGGTGGATCACTTGAGCTTAGGAGTTTGAGACCAGCCTGGCCAACATGATGAAACTACATCTCTACTAAAAATAAAAAAATTAGCCAGGTGTGGTGGCATGCATCTGTAATCCCAGCTACTTGAGAAGCTGAGGCGGGAGAATCACTTGAACCTGGGAGGTGGAGGTTGCAGTAAGCTGAGATCGTGCCACCATACTTCAGCCTGGGTGACAGAGAGAGACTCCATCTTAAAAAAAAAAAAAAAAAGCAAATTGTTATATTGCAAAAACTGAAAACAGAAAGATGATTTGAAATGGCTTCAAGCAAGTGCATTCTAATTTCTTCCTGGTTTTAGCATATGGAGCACCATGTTCTGAACTGTTTACAGTGTACTTGGCGGATCTGTCCTTCCTCAAAATGTTTAACTTGTATTTGTAGAAGGAATTCATCCACCAAGATAATACAAATCATTGCTGCTAGGACAGGTCTGGCAAGTAAGGTTGCATAGGCTGTCTCTCTTTATGTATTTATTTTGAGTTCCTAAAAATGTCTCTGGACTGTTGTCTCAGTATATATAATATGTTTGCAGTTTTTGTGCTTAACGTTCACAGCTCCACTCTTCTTATCAAATTTACCAAACCCTATGTATCTGACCTTTGGCCAGAATATACTGACATGCTACTCACCATGCCTCTGTGCAAGGTAGACTACAGCCCATCGTGACACATTCCTATCCACACTGATTCAAAAATCATAAGATATATAGATTAATGGAATAGAATTTGGAGCCCAGAAATAAACCCATATACCTACAGCTAGTTAACAAGGGTACCCAGACAATAAAATCAGGAAAAATAGTCATTCAACAATTGTGCTGGGACAACTGGATATTCACATGCAAAAGAATGAAGGTGGACCCCTATTTTACGGCTTACACAAAAATTAACTCAGAATGGATCAAAGACCTATATTTAGAAGCTAAAACTATACAACTCTTGTAAAAAAACATAGGGGTAAATCTTCATGACCTTGGATTTGGCAATGAATTATTAGAAATAACACAAAGGTACAAGTGACAAAAGAAAAAATAAATGGGACTCATAAAAATTTAAAACAGCATCAAAGGATATTGTCAACAAAAGATGACCTAAAACAATGGGAGAAAATATTTGCAAATCATATATCTGATAAGGGACTTGTAACCAGAATATATAAAGAACTCTTAGAACTCAATGATAAAGGCCAGGTGTGGTGGCTCACACCTGTATGTAATCTCAGCACTTTGGGAGGTCGAGGCAGGCAGATCACCTGAGGTCAGGAGTTTGAGACCAGCCTGACCAACATAGAGAACCCCATCTCTACTAAAAATACAAAATTAGCTGGGCGTGGTGGTGCATGCCTGTAATTCCAACTACTCGGGAGGCTGAGGCAGGAGAATCACTTGAAACTGGGAGGCGGAGGTTGCAGTGAGCCAAGATCGTGCCATTGCACTACTCCAGCCTGGGCAACAAGAGTGAAACTCCATCTAAGAAAAAAAAAACAACTCAATGATAAAAAACACAAACAATCAAATTCAAAACTAAGCAAAGGACTTGAATGGACATTTCTCCAAAGGAGATATATAAATGACCAAGAAGCACATGAAAAGATACAACACCATTATCCATTAGGGAAACGCAAACAAAACCACAATAAAATACACTTCATACACATGAGGAGGATGGCTACAGTTGGGGGAGGGGGGAGGGGAAAGCCGGGCGCGGTGGTTCACGCCTGTAATCCCAGAACTTTGGGAGGCCAAGGCAGGTGGATCACGAGGTCAGGAGATTGAAACCATCCTGGCTAAAATGGTGAAACCCCGTCTCTACTAAAAATACAAAAAATTAGCCGGGTGTGGTGGTGGCGCCTGTAGTCCCAGCTATTCCGGAGGCTGAGGCAGGAAAATGGAGTGAACCCGGGAGGCGGAGCTTGCAGTGAGCCGAGATCGCGCCATTGCACTCCAGTCTGGGCGACAGAGCGAGACTCTGTTTCAAGCAAAAAAAAAAAAAAAAAAAAAAAAAAAAAAAAAGAAGGGAGAAGGAAGAAGGAAGAAGAGGAAAGAAGAACGAGGAAGAAGTACAAGCCACAAAAGACTTTGTGCTCCCGGGGAAGGAGTTTGATCTTCAACATCCAGTGAACACATTTGTCCTACTTGAGAGAGAGTCAGAAACTCACTCAGGATAACAAAACTACTCAGTGTCAGGGACGCGATTCTTTTTTTTTGAGACAGAGTTTCGCTTTTTCGCCCAGGCTGGAGTGCAGTGGCGGCATCTCGGTTCACTGCAAGCTCCGCCTCCCGGGTTCACTCCATTTTCCTGCCTCAGCCTCCGGAGTAGCTGAGACTACAGGCGCCGCCACCTCGCCCGGCTAATTTTTGTATTTTTAGTAGAGACGGGGTTTCACCATGTTGGCCAGGCTGGTCTCAAATTCCTGACCTTGTGATTCGCCCGCCTCGGCCTCCCAAAGTGCTCGGATTACAGGAGTGAGCCACCACATATGGCCCTTAAAAAAAAGAAAAATTATAGAGAAAAGAGATTTATTTGGCTCACAGTTCTGTAGTGTATACAAGAAGCCCGGTGCCCTGCTTCTGATGAGGACCTCAGGACGCTTATGATCATGGAGCAAGGGGAAGGAGATAAGGCATCACTTGGCTAGAGTGGGAGGAGGAGGGAGGGAAAGAGGTGTCAGGCTCTTTTTAACAGTCAAATGTTGCAAGAGGCCAGGCGTGGTGGCTCACACCTGTAATCCCAGCACTTTGGGAGGCTGAAGCGGGCGGATCACGAGGTCAGGAGTTCAAGACCAGCTTGGCAAACATGGTGAAACCCCGTCTCTACTAAAAATACAAAAATTAGCCGGGCGTGGTGGCAGGCGCCTGTAATCCCAGCTACTGGGGAGGCGGAGGCAGGAGAATCGCTTGAAACCGGAAGTCGGAGGTTGCAGTGAGCCGAGATTGCCCACTGCATTCCAGCCTGGGCGACAAGAGTGAAACTCCGTCTCCTTGCAGAAACCTGTAGAAAAGGAACTCAGTCATTACTGTGAGGACAAGGACAGCACCAAGCCATTCATTAGGGACCCACCTCCCCGACCCAAACACTTCTCACCAGGCCCCACCTCCACCCAAACGCCTCTCACCAGGCCCTGCCTCCAACACAGGATCAAATTTCTTTTTTTTTTTTTTTATAATTATTTTTTTGAGACAAGTCTCACTCTGTTCCCAGGCTGGAGTGCTGCAACCTCTGCCTCCCAGGTTCAAGCAATTCTCCTGC
This sequence comes from Theropithecus gelada, assembly GCF_003255815.1. Taxonomy (NCBI): domain Eukaryota; kingdom Metazoa; phylum Chordata; class Mammalia; order Primates; family Cercopithecidae; genus Theropithecus; species Theropithecus gelada. The sequence goes on from NC_037686.1 coordinate 55,299,528, forward strand.
CTCAGCCTCCTGAGTAGCTGGGATTACAGGAGCATGCCACCATGCCCAGCTAATTTTTGTATTTTTAGTAGAGACGAGGGTTCACCATGTTGGCCAGGCTGGTCTCGAACTCCTGACCTCATGATCCGCCCGCCTCGGCTTCCCAAAGTGCTAGGATTACAGGCATGAGTGACTGTGCCCGGCCAATTTCAACATGAGGTTTGGAAAGGACAAATATCCAAACTACATCAACTGTGTTACAGAAGATTCTGTCCATCTGTAGACTAATGTAAATGTCCTTAGGATGGTTTAAGGTAGGCTAGGCTAAGCTCTGATACTTGGTAGGTTAGGTGTATTAAATGCATTTTCGACTCATGATCAAAATCTGAAACTTTTGGAATGCTGACATGATGCCACAAGTGGTAAATTCCACACAAAAATACTTAGCAAAAACTGTGTCATGCACAAAACTATTTAAAATATTGTACAAAGCTACCTTCGGGTTTCAGTTAATTTTATGTTGAGTAAACTTTACATCAATAAAATAGAATAAATTTTAAAATGACAACAATAACCACTTTTGACCCTCTCCCAGGTACCACGCTTGAGCCCAGGAACTCTGTGGAACTGCCTCCATGGGAATCAACCACAGTCCCCAAAAACATCCAAGTTAGTCCTTCAGGGCTAAGCCAGTCCTGAGGGGCCAGGAAGCAGTCTATTCCCATTCTACCATTTATTGAGGCTTGTGAAGTGTCACACATCCCAGGGCAGTTCCTGATCACCCTGTGTCACGACCCCTCTCCTCCCCTCCCTCCAGCCCTGTGTTCAGCAGATCTTGGATGTTGTACCCTGCACTGGCTACATAATTTGCAGAGCCTGTATGAAATGAAATTGTGGGGATCTCCCTTAACAAAATTAAGAATTTCAACATGAGGCCCAGACAGTGGCTCACATCTGTAATCCCAGCATATTGGGAGGCCAGGGTGGGAGGTTCCCTTGAGCTCAGAAGTTTGAGACCAGCCTGGGCAACATAGTGAGACCCTATCTCTACACAGAAGAGAAAAAACAACTTAGCCAGGTGTGGTGGGGCACACCTGTGGTCCTAGCTACTAAAGCAGCTGAGGTGGGAGGACTACTTGAGGTTGAGGTGGCAATGAGCTGTGTTTGCACCATTGTACTCCAGCCTGGGCATCAGAGTGAAACCTTTTCTCAAAAAAAAATAAATAAATAAATAAATCAAGGTGTTGGCAGAACATTTAGGGCCCTTCTGAACCTGTCTGCATGAGTCCCCTGCCCTGATGGTACCCTGTCCCTGTCTCCTGTCCCTGCTCTATGGCTGCCTTATCACGCTATGGAGTCCCATTCTGAGGATGATGATTGCTTGTACTCTGAGCCACCTTGGGCCACTCAGCTGTCCTCAAGGAGCCTCCTTCTGAAGCCAGAACGGTTGAGTATCCTCCTGTCTTCTCTCACGGCCTCTTGCACATGACCTGGGAGTCAGTTTGCCTGCACCCACGGTGGGCTCTGCAGTACGTCTGGCTGCTGCAAGAGCTTACTTATACCAACAAGGTGAGCATGGTAGCCCCAAGGCCCTGGTCCAGTGGAGGAGCCAAGATCTGATGGCCTCCAAGATCTGATGGCCTCCAAGACCCCTCAAGCCCTGAAGTTCTATATTTAATTGAGGCTGGCATGTACTGTTACACCTATTTTCACAGATGAGTAAATTGAGACTCAGAGAATGTCAGTGGCTGCAGCAAGGTCATGCAGCTCACACTGCTGGTTAAGAGTTTCTTTCAAGTGCAACGTAGGAAAATGTACGACATTTATTGGTTTTACTTTTGATAATACTGGCTCATATACAGTTACCTGCTAGGGCTCCGTTAAGATCAGGACTTTTTTTTTTTTAATAGCTTTGCTGGCTAAGTTTCAGTTTCGTTTCATTTTCCTCCTAAGTTTCAGTTCTGTTTCTCAGGATATTGTCTTCCCCTTTTTACTAGTATTATCTGATTCTGTTTGTTAGAATTGTTCCTTGGTGCCCTTTAACTTGATTAAAATGAACAGTGATTCTAAGGCAGGTATTCCCAAGCAGGAATTTTAAAGAGGTAAACTTAGTACCTTGCCAATTTATTCCAGCATTGGCAAAATGTATCTGCTTCAGTAGAGCATAAATTTGTCCAATAGCTGCCTGAGTACCTATGTGTTCGTGGCTTGATTTACCTTCTCTGTAATTCCTGGATGTTAAAAGGACACCAAGAATCTCTGACACACTGATTAGCCTACCTTGAAGGACCCAAGCCCAGTATTTCTGCCTTTGCCTGGAAAAAGGACTGATTCAGAACTTCCTCAGCTAACTAGTATTCTGGCCATAAAGTGGAGGAAAGGAATCTATAATCCCATTTTCTTCTTTTTCATAGGTTATTCTCAGTTCTGCAAAAATCCAAACTGCCCCAGGGCTCATGGGACAACATATACTAGAAAATTTGTGGGAAAGATTTAAACTAGCCACCAAGTGGTTAGACACTTACCAGACCTCACAGCACTTGGTGGGTGGGGGGCAGGAGCGGGGGTGGGGAAGATCCAACAATTTGGACAATCACATACTTCAGACACGAAATCACTAAAATGTTTAAATTCTAAAAAATGTCTACTTGAAACTTTAATCCTTGATGCCTCCTCCATATTTGAAATTATATTCTTTTTTCTTCAGAAATTATGCCCAATTTTCATGATTTAGAAAACAGAAAAAAAGTAGAAAGAAAAAAATATAAATGGCAATCCAGTCACTAAAACTCATCTTAGCATTTTGATATATTCCCTCTCATTTCTTCTTTCTACTCATGTTTTTGTGTATCATTTTGACCATGTCCTTTATACAATTTTATATGCTGATTGTTTCCACTTACCGTATTTCCCTGTGTTGATACAAATTTTACCAACTACATTTTTACTAGATATATAATATTCTTTCATACATATATAAAAATATATATTATATAATTATATATAATAAATTATAAATTTATATATTTAAATTTAAATTCTGTTATATATAAAATATATGTAATTTTATATATGTATGAGAATATTATATATCTAGTGAAAATGTAGTTGGTAAAATTTGTATCAACACAGGGAACGATAAGTGAAAACAATCAGCATGTAAAATATTGTATGTGTGTATATATACATAATGTATTTGCTTATTCTATTTTTTGGGAACAACAAAATTACTGATATCCTATTATTAACATGTTGGCATACAAAGCTTTTTACATTTTTTTTTCTGCTTTAGGATTGTTTCCTTAAGTTAAACTCCCCAAAATAGGTGCACTAAAAGGTACGAAAAGTTTTAAGATTCTTGATGCATATTGTCAGCTTAGTTTACAAAATAGTTACAACAGTTTACTTTCTAAAGAAGCCTGTTTAATGTAAACATTTCTGGTAAAACCACTACTTAAAGTTGTGTGAAGCCAATAAGCTGTTAAAAGCAGCCTGTCACACATATAATTTGTACCAAAAAAGTCCTTTATTTTACCAATGCCTCTGCAAAGTTTATAGCAGTTCACTAATATGACCACATTTGGACTTTAAAACCAAGCTTTAATCAGTAATGTATTAGACACAAAGACATAAAGAGAAGTATATATATAATGTGGTCCATATCCCGTAGAATAAACGAGAATTCCACATAGAAATAGTTGTTGGGGAAATCTGGTTGCTGAACTAGGCGGTAAGTGCTGCAATAGCTCAGAGGGAGATGGCACCTGTGTGGACTGAAATGGTTGGGGAAGACAGGTTATTGTCTTCTGGAAGTGGTGGAACCTGACAATGAAGAATGGTGGGACTTAGATACACAGAATAACTGAGAAGAGCCTTCTAGACCTGGAGAACAGCATTCATAAGGATGTTTATCACAGCACTGGAAAATGATGAGACTGGCCCAAAATTTCCAAGTATTATAGACTATATTTGTAAGCTAAATTCTGATGTGATGAGCATCACTTGAAGGCAGGAGTTGAGGCCAGCCTGGGCAACATAGAGAGACCCCCATCTCCTGAAAATCATAAAATAAAATAAAATAAATAATAAATTCCGATGTGCCATTTCCTGATTTGCATTCAAATAAGTCAGTCCTAGGCAGGGAGTGATGGCTTACGCCTGCAATCCCAGCACTTTGGGAGGCCAAGGTGGCCAGGAGTTTGAGACCAGCCTGGCCAACATGGTGAAACCCCGTATCTACTAAAAATACAAAAGTTAGTTGGGAATGGTGATGCATGCCTGTAATCCCAACTACTTGGGAGGCTGGGGCAGGAGAATTGCTTGAACCAGTGAGCCAAGAGTGTGCCACTGTACTCCAGCCTGGGCAACAGAGCGAGACCCTGTCTCAAAAGAAAAAAAAAAAAAGAATTGTTTGTGTCTTGCATATCTAAGTATATTTAAAGAAAATTTACAAATATAATAATCATATAAATTCTTTTCTTGAACCCTTACTATGTAGAAGTCACCCTGCTAAATTTTATAAGGAATACAAGAAACAATAAGGAGAAGGATGTACCCCCAAGTAAATCACAATTTAACTGAGAAAATATGATATATTTGTGCATCTCTGCACAATGGGAATATGTTCTGAGAAATACATCATTACATGACTTCACTGTTGTGCAAACATCATAGAGTATACTTATACAAACCTAGGTAATATAGCCTGTACACATAACAGTACATGTTACTGTAGGCTACTGTAACACAATGGTAAGTATGTGTCTATATAAATATATCTAAACAGAGACAAAGTAATATAATCTTATGGGACCACCATCATATAAGCAGTGGTCATTAACCGAAACATTGTTATACAGTGCATGACTGCATAGAAACACGTATCTACCAGTGCAAAATTATTTGGCACAACTTTTACATAGCTTCTATTATCTAATCGGTGTCTTACAAAGAGTGGGCGCTCAATATTTATTTGGGAAATGAATGAAGGAAGGAGGAAAAGACCAATTCCAGGTGGAAGAGCCAGGGGAGAGTCCCAGAACCAGTGGTGATTCAAGCTGGGTTCTCAAGCGTGGTTAAGATTTAGAAGAATTGGGAAGAGATGAGAAACACTGCAGACAAGAAATGCAACAGAAACGTAAAGTATCTATTCTTGGCAAGTGAGATAAACATGTTCTCTGATTGCTAAAAATTAACTTTCCAAAATAGATAAATGTGTTATAACCAGGCACATAGCATAAAATAGCATACACATAGCATAACATGAGCCTACACACACACATAGCAAAAAGTTAACAGTGCCCTCCACCAAGAGATAATTTTAGGACAAGACAAAAAATATATTCTAAAAGATAGCATTGAAAAGTAAATAAATTATATTCCAAAGGAAAAAAAAAAAACAAAGAAAGATGTAAAAGATTTTCCCCAATCTTAATGCTTTAAACTAGAATAGTAAGGGATGGAAAATATACCATTTCCTGAAATTTCTAAGAGATTTTAGTGATTGGGATAAATAGCAGCAAAACATTGGTGGATGCCAATTCTCTCCTGTGTAAAAGGTATGTGAGTTCAGTTCTGTGTGATTGCACAACAGTAAAGGTATTGCAAGCGTTCACAGATCACTCACTCTGCACATAATACCTTTGCCCCAAATAACCCTCTGCACCATTTTTTTTTTTTTTTCACTGAAAACTTTTTATTGGTCTTTTGGATAGAAACGGGAATTTATTTGCCAGGAAGGATGATCCCATCATACTTCTGCTGGAACCAGCGCATGGCCTCCTCTTTGCTGATTCTGTGTTTGGCGTCAATGCAGCCTGTCCTGCGCTTCTTGTCTGCGATGCTGAAACCTGGCCTACCCAGCACCACATAGAAGTCCAGGCCGTAGATACCAATGCTTGGGTCATACTTGATGCCCAGATCGATGTGTTCCTGGATCCCAAAACCAAAGTTTCCAGTATCTGAGAAGTTGTTTTTTCTTAACTCATACTCCCGCACCTTTAGACCCTTCTCCAAGATTTCTTCTGCCTTGGCCCCTCGAACTGTGCAGTGGACAGCAATCTTTTCATTTCTCCGGATACCAAAGGATCTGACAGTGTATTTAGCTTTGGAAAACACAGGGGTCTGCCCTGTGAGCTGCTCCAAAACCTTGGCTGCTCGGGTCAATCTGTCTCCACTCTCCCCAACACAGATGTTGAGACAGAGCTTGCAAGGATGCGAAGTTCCTGCATGGGGTTCTCCTTTTCACCTTGATCCTGTGCCATGATGGAGTACAGGAAGAGAACCTCTGCACCATTTATACAGTAAAAGAATTACAGCCATTATTTTAGTAACTAGTCCCTAAAACATAAAGGCTTTCTTTCCTCTTTCAAGAATTCTAAACCATGAGATATGTACTATACATGTTGAACACATATAAAGAGATGAGAACACATGTGAAGATGCAGAACATATGTAGAGTTTTGTTATAATTTTTTCTCTCTTCAAAGCATTTGTATTTTTCGAATGAAAGAGGGCCCAATCATTACTTAATCCAAATCCTGAAACCTGTAGGTAGATATACAATAACTAAGGCATAAAGAATAGCAGATCTATTCACTGATTGGGAGTTGAAAACAAAAAAAGAAAAGAACAGGAGACAGGGAAAGTGTTTACCATGAGTTGTGGTAAATGAATCTATATATTATATTACAAGGTTTCTACATTTTGCATAAAGTGGAAACAACATTAACTAAAGTTATTGTGAAAAGTTAAGAATGTCTATTGCATCCCTATAGAAACCACTTATAAAAAAAAAAAAATACAGGGGAAAGATTGCCAGAATGACTGAGGAAGAAGCATGGCAAATCCTTTCCCCAAAAAGCAATGATAAAATTCGACAAAATTATCAAAAACAACCATTTCAGTACACTGTAAATTGACCAAAGTCATACAACAACTTGAAAGGAAATTATTTTTTAAAAAATTACTAAACTTTAGTGGGCTCAGTGGAGGTCTGTGGTGTTTTACCCTGGGGCTGTTCCTATCCACCCTTTTCCCATAGCTCCATAGGGTGGTAGTTCTACCAGGGCAGAGCAAACCCTGAGAGGTAGCTGACAGAAGGGGCTGAGTTCCTTTGGACCAGAGCTTGAAATAAACCTATGCCCAGGAGCATTGTCAAAAACAATAGGGATCTCAGTGGTAAACAATCAGGGAAGTCCAGTATTGCAGCTAGCCTGAGGTTGCAACACTGTTTGGGGTAAACAACATACCAGCAGACCAACCAGAACTTTAACAGTGTGATCTGGAGACTGAGACAGCCACAGTAGGCACTGAAAAGCTCTCACATATCCCTGGGGGTCTGGAAGACTGCCTGCGTATGCATAATTGTGCATATGCTCAAGAGAGGCCAGAGATGGCTTTAGCTAGCTATGTAGCTGACTGAATATGAGGCTTTATGACACAGATACTAAAATCAGCGCAGACTTGGCCCGGCATGGTAGCTCATGCCTGTAATTCCAGCATTTAGGGAGGCCAAGGCAGGAGGATCATTTGAAGTCAGGAGTTTGAGACCAGCCTGGCCAACACGGTGACACCCCGTTTCTACTAAAAATACAAAACAATAATAATAATAATAAGAGCTCAGGCGTGGTGGCATGCACCTGTAATCCCAGCTACTCAGGAGACTTAGGCAGGAGGATCACTTGAATCCAGGAGGTGAAGGTTGCAGTGAGCCAAGACCATGCCACTGCACTTCAGCCTGGGCGACAGAGTGAGACTCTGTCTCAAAAAAATAACAAAATAAAAAAAATAAATAAAAGCAGGGTAGACTTGTAAACTGCCTGTACACGGCATGTGATCTTCACCTAAACACAAAATATGTCAGTTAAAAAGTAGAAGCTTTATTACATCAAGGTGTTTAAGCACAACTTCTGACCACTCACTGGGTGACCAGTAAGCTATGATGGCCCAGGGTAACCCCTAGGAAATTAGGCATAAAGTGACAACAACGGTAACAACAATAATAATAATAATAACCGAGCAGAAACATAAGCTGCTGCATGTTGTGAGGGAGCCAGATTCCACAGAATTAGTTCATGCAAATCGCTAAACAAACAAGCAAAACAGAAACCAGAACAACCTGCAGTTGAGGGGGACCAGAATTCAAACTTGGTATAGTACATTATCTAAAATGTTCAGTTTTCAACAACAATTATGACATATGCAACGAAACAGTAAGTATAAGTCATACACAGTGGAAGGGGATGGAAGCAGTCAATAGAGACCATCTCTGAGTGGGGCCAGATGTTAGATTTAGTAGACAAAGACTAAATACATTCAAAGAACTAAAGAAAATCATGTTGAAATAATTAAATGAAAGGATGACAGCAATATTTCATCAAATAGAGAATACTGACGAAAAGAGAGAAATTATTAAAAAGAACCAAATTGAAATTCTGAAGTGAAAAGTACAATATAATTGGAATGAAAAATTTATTAGAAGGGTTCAATAGGTTTGAGATAGCAGAAGAATCTATGAACTTGGAAGTAGATTCAATCTAAATAAAGAAAAGAAGAAAAAGAACAACAAAATCAACAGAGCTTCACAGACCTGAAGGACACCATGTATATAATGAGAGTACCAGGATGAGAAGAAAGGTGCAGAGAAAATATTTGAAGAAATAATGCCCCAAACTTATCAATTTGTGAAGACCCTAATCTACATATTCAAGCAGTTTAACTAATTCCAAACAGAATAACCACTGACATATCATGGATAAGTCATAGTGAAATTGTTGAAAGCCAAAGATCAGGACTGCCTTTGCCATCACTACTTTGAAACTCTAAATTTCTGAACAACAGACCTCACATTTTCATCTTCACTGGGTTCTGCCAAAGACAAAGAGAACATCATGAAAGCATCAAGACAAACATAACTCATTATATACAAGGGAACCCACAATTATGTTAAGAACTGAATTTTCGTCAGAGTAAAGGCCAGAAGACAGTGGGATGACATATTGTAAGAACTAAAGGAAAAAAGAAAAAACCTGTCAACCTAGAATTCTATATTGAGCAAAACTCTTCTTTGGCAATAAAGGCCAAATAAAGATATTCCAAAAAACTAAACAAACAAACAAACAAACAAAAAGACTGAGATAATGTGTTCCTAGCTGACTTGCCTTATGAGAAATACTAAAGGAGTCCTTGAGGATGAAGGAAAATGACAGCAGATGATAACTCAAGTTCACATAAAGAAACAGGGCAGTCTCAAAGTTAGTTTATGTAAGTATTAAATATATGTAACAATAAAAGACAGTATAAATATCTCTTTCTTTTTTCTTTTTCTTTTAGATATAGATCTCATTCTGTCACCCAGGCTGTAGTGCAGTGGTGTGATCATAGCTCACTTGCAACCTCAAACTCCTGGCCTCAAACCATCCTCCCACTTCAATCTCCTGAGTAGGTAGGCATGCACCACCCCACCTAGCTAACTTTTTAAAAAATTTCTGTAGAGACAATGTCTCATCATGTTGCCCAGGATGGTCTCAAATTCCTGGCCTCAAGTGATCCTCCTCCTCTGGCTTCCCAAAGTGGTAAGATTAAGCATGTGAGTCCTTGGGCCCAGAGTGGTTTTTTTCTTAATTGAAAATGCAACCATATGAAGTAATTATAAAGCTGTATTATTGAGCTTATAAAATATAAAGATGTGATACGGATAACTATAATAACACAAAAAAGGAAGGAGAGAATTAAGCTATAGAACAAGGAAATGTTCCAAAGAGTAACTCTAATCTACAAGAAATGAAGAGCAACAAAAATGGTAAATAGTTACAGATTTCAATATTTCAGTCTCAATATTTGATAAAAACAACTAGACAGAAAAACAGCAGGGATATAGAAGACTAGAGCAACACTAGCAACCAACTCGATCTAACTGATACCTATAGAACACTCCACCCAACAGCAGCAGAATTCTTTTTAAGCACATATGGAACATTCTACAGGACACACCATAAGCTAGGCCATAAAGCAAGTCCAAATGCATTTTTAAAAACAGATGACTGAAATATTACAAAGTTTATTTTCTGACCACAGTGGAATTAAATGAGAAATCAACAACATAAGAAAATTTAGGGAATTGACAAATATTTTAAAATTAAACAGCACAGTTCTAAATAAGCCAAGGAAAAAAGCACAAGGAAAATTGGAAAATATTTTTAATGGAATAGAGAAAAAAACTATCAAAATATATGGGATGCAGCTAAAGCAGGATATATAGGAAAAATGTATACCTCTAATCACACCTTCAATAGAAAAGAATAATCTCAAATCAATAACCTAAACTTCCACCTTAATAAACTAGAAAAAAGTAAACAAACTCAAGGCAATCAGAAAGAAGAAAATCATAAAGATCAGAGAGGAAATCAATGAAATAGGAAACAGAAAAGCAATAAGAAAAATCAATTTAATTAAAAGTTGATTCTTTGAAATGATCAAAATATTGGCAAAACTTTAGGCTGATGAAGAAAAAACTAAGAAGACACAAATTACCAAAAATGATGAAAGAGGAGACATCACTATTGACCTTACAGAAACAAAAAGAGTTGTAAGAGAATGCTATGAAGAACTTTATGCTAACCAATTAGACAACTTAGATGAAATGGACAAATTCCTATAAATGTAAGAGTTGCCAATACTGATTCAACAAGATATATAAATTCTGAATAGACCTATACCAAGTAAAGAAATTGAATTTGTAATTTTAAGTCTTCCCACATGAAAAGAATCCCAGGTCCAGTTGTTTTCACTGGAGGATCCTATAAATCATTAAAATAATACTTAATACTATCCTTCATAAACTCATAAAACAGGGATGGAAGGAATATTTCCCAACTCATACTATGAGACCAGTAATAACCTGATACCAAAATCAAAGACATCAAAAGAAAATTGCAGACCAATGTTCCTCATGAGGTTAGATGCAAAAATTCTCAGTAAAATATTAGCAAACTGAATCTAGCAAATATACAAAAAAAAAAAATGCTATATTATTACCATGTGGAACTTATCCCAGGAATGCAAGGTTGGTTTAACATCTGAATTATCAGTTAACATAATACACCATATATTAAAGCTCAGAGCCAGAAAAAGCATCATCTCAACATCTCAACAGACCCAGAAAAAGCATTGCACAAAATTCAATACTCATTCATGATTTTAAAAAAACAAATTCTCAGCAAACTAGGAATACTTCGCTATTTTAAAACAGCAAGATGTTTGAGACTTATGATGAAAACTTTAAAAGTTGTAAATGTTGATGGCACATTTGAAATACAAATACTGCATTCAAGAAAAATAAACTTTGACCTGAGGATTAATAGCAAAATAAATGTTTGTGAATATTTCAAGTACAGTCAGACTATAAAACTAGTGTTCTGATATGTGGATAAGCTCTGAGGTTAATGTGGTAAGAGTGTGGTTTAATTTGCTTAGAATGGATCCACATAACTCCATTACAACTAGTTTAAAAAAATGAAAAAGAATATAAATATATTTCTACATTATAAACAAATTGGTTTCTAGTTGAATAGTTTTAAATGAACTAAAGAAATTCACCATTTATTTGATCATAATTTAAACATAATTTTTGTATTAAAAGTACATTTTTTAAAAAGCAATCAGCTGTTCATAGGATTTAGGTAAGAGTCTCTAATATGTATTTACTTTTTTACATAAGGTTTGTAGCCAGCCCTCTAAGGTTCCTAAGTAATATTTAAAATTCTAAAGTCTTGCTTTGTCACCCAGGCTGGAGTGCAGTGGCGTGATCTCAGCTCACTGCAACCTCTGCCTCCCTGGGTTAAAGCGATTCTCGTGCCTTAGCCTCCCAAGTGGCTGGGACTACAGGCATGTGCCACCATGCCCAGCTAATTTTTGTATTTTTAGTAGAGACGGGGTTTCACTATGTTGGCCAGGCTGGTCTCGGACTTATGGCCTCAAGTGATCCACCTGCCTTGGCCTCCCAAACTACTGGGATTATAGGTGTGAGTCATCGCACCTGGCCTAGAATTTTTTTCTATAATTCCTCCAAGCCTTTTTTTTTTTTTTTAAGTAAGGAAGAAGAGTATCCTTGAAATGGTAGTTTGGGATCTAAGTAGTTATTTAAGTTTAAACAATGCACAAATTAAAATGATGTCAAAATATAAGAACAACAGGCTGTTTAAGTCATCATACATAGGCAATCTTGTTTATTCCAAATTGATAAAATTCGGGTGTTGGGGGGGTGACCCCTCTGACTAAATTTGCAAGGGACTGATACGACAGAATGTCAATGGTTTTATTTACCAAGTGGAACACCTTCCTGCAAGTGGGTTACATATCTCTATTCCCCTAGAGTATTCTGTTTCCCAGCATTAAGACACTGGGAAAGTGAGTTGCTAATCAAAAGGTTATTTGGCTCTGAATCAGAATCACAGAGAGAAAGTTTGATAATCTTAGAGATTTTTCCCGAGCGTAAGGGAAAAGCCCAAAGAACTAACTCTTCTCCAGGACAGAGTAGGTCTTTCTGGTGATGAAAGGCCACGATCACCAGATACAGTAGCTGTTAACATTGAAAAGTGCTGCATCAACCTTAACAAATGTGTATACTGTCAACTGTCCCTACTTAAGATTCCAAGCATTCATTTAAATAAGAGAATTCACTTAGAAGGAACTCCACTGTGATTTCACATCATTCAGTTTTGTGACTGCTTTGCAGCCTTTTTAGGAGCATTCCTCTCTGAGGATGACCTTGCTTGGACTTGACTGTCTCAGGTTTCCTTCAGAACACACTGTTGCACTAACTCTTGGAACACTGACTCTCCAAGCCATTACAAGTTGATTGTAACCAGTTTCACTCTCTAATTTTTTGAAGTATCAATATATGGAGGTAACACATTCAGAAAACCAGTTCTCCATTAAGCTTTTAAGTTCTCTTCATAAATCTTATTCTATTTTAGGAATAGTTCTCAAGGGACTTTGATTAATATTTTATCCCATTTACAAAACCAGTTAAACAACTTTAAATGTTAAATAGCGTTCATATAATTAATATAGTTTTATTTTTTATTCATGCTGTTTTATCATTTCTTTTTTACTTTTTCTACTTTTATAAAAATCACACCTACAGAAACGTAAAATAGTAGAATGTTCACACATACACCCTTCACCTAGATTTGTCCATTATCAACATTTTGCCACATTTGCTTTATTTCTCTATAAATTTTTTTTTCTGAGCCATTTGAAAATAAGATGTAGATGCCATGACATTTCATCCTTCAGTGTTTCAGCATGCATTTATGGGAAACAAAGACATTTTCCACCAAGATAACCACCAAGTTATTATCTCATCTAAGAAAGTTAACATTGATACAATAACAGTGTGTAATAAGAAATCCATATTAAACTTTACTTAATTTACCTAATTATTCCTGAAATGTCTTTGAGTTTTTTTTTTTTTTAATACTTTAAGTTCTAGGGTACGCGTGCATAACGTGCAGGTTTGTTACATATGTATACTTGTGCCATGTTGGTGTGCTGCACCCATCAACTCGTCAGCACCCATCAACTCGTCTTTTATATCAAGTATAACTCCCAATGCAATCCCTCCCCCCTCCTCCCTCCCCGTGATAGGCCCCGGTGTGTGATGTTCCCCGTCCCGAGTCCAAGTGATCTCATTGTTCAGTTCCCACCTATGAGTGAGAACATGCGGTGTTTGGTTTTCTGTTCTTGCGATAGTTTGCTGAGAATGATGGTTTCCAGCTGCATCCATGTCCCTACAAAGGACACAAACTCATCCTTTTTTATGGCTGCATAGTATTCCATGGTGTATATGTGCCACATTTTCTTAATCCAGTCTATCACTGAAGGACATTTGGGTTGATTCCAAGTCTTTGCTATTGTGAATAGTGCCGCAATAAACATATGTGTGCATGTGTTTTTATAGCAGCATGATTTATAATCCTTTGGGTATATACCCAGTAATGGGATGGCTGGGTCATATGGTACTTCTAGTTCTAGATTTTTTTTTTTTTTTTTTTTTTTTTGAGACGGAGTCTCGCTCTGCTGCCCAGGCTGGAGTGCAGTGGCCGGATCTCAGCTCACTGCAAGCTCCGCCTCCCGGGTTTACGCCATTCTCCTGCCTCAGCCTCCCGAGTAGCTGGGACTACAGGCGCCCGCCACGTCGCCCGGCTAGTTTTTTGTATTTTTTTAGTAGAGACGGGGTTTCACCGTGTTAGCCAGGATGGTCTTGATCTCCCGACCTCGTGATCCGCCCGTCTCGGCCTCCCAAAGTGCTGGGATTACAGGCTTGAGCCACCGCGCCCGGCCCTAGATTTTTTTTTTTAATCTGGTATCTAATCACAGATTATGAATTGCATTTGGTAGTCCTGTCTGAACAATCAGTCTTCTGCTTGTGCTTGCTTTCATGACTTTTTTTTTTCCCCCAAATGAGACAGGGTCTCGCTCAGTTGCCTACACTAAAGTGCAAGTGGTACAACCCCAGGCTTAATCAATCATCCCAGCTCAGCCTCCTGAGTAGCTGGGACCACATGCATGTGCCACCCCATCCAGCTAATTATTTTATTTTTTGTAGAGATAGGGCCTTGCTGCTCAGGCTGGTCTCAAATTCCTGGGCTCAAGCCATCCTCAAGCCTTGGCCTCCCAAGGTGCTGGGATTACAGGTGTGAATCATTACACCTGGCCATGCCTTTTTTTTGAGACAGTTTCACTCTTGTTGCCCAGGCTGGAGTGCAATGGTGCGATCTTGGCTCACTGCAACGCAGGAGAATCACTCCTGCGTTCAAGTAATTCTCCTGCTTCAGCCTCCTGAGTAGCTGGGATTACAGGCGCCCACCACCATGCCTGGCTAATTTTATGTATTTTTAGTGGAGATAGGCTTTCACCATGTTGGCCAGGCTAGTCTCGAACTCCTGACCTCAGGTGATCCACCCACCTCAGCCTCCCAAAGTGCTGGGATTACAGGTGTGAGCCACCATGCCTGGCTGACATTAGTATTTTTGAAGATTCAGACCAGTTGTCTAATAAAATGTTCCACAGTCCGATTTGTCTTACTTCCCCATGATTAGATTCAGCATAAACATTTTGGCAAGACTATTACAAGCAGTGTGCACTTCCAGTGGCATCCAGGACATGAGGAAGAATATATTAGATTTTCCCATTATTGCTGACACTAATTACGACCACACGGTTGGGGTCGTATTCATCAGATTTATCCACGTAAAAGTACCTTTTCTCCTTTTTAAATGAGGTGGTACTTTGAGAATACGTGTTTCATTTCTTAACTTCCCACTCAATGGTGAAAATGCCTTAATCAATAATTACATTTGGTGGTTGCAAAATGATACTTTCCTCATTCTCTCTTTCTGCATTTTTTTTAGCTGGCATTCTTCTATAAAGATTTTTTGTTGGCCGGGCGCGGTGGCTCAAGCCTGTAATCCCAGCACTTTGGGAGGCCGAGGCGGGTGGATCACGAGGTCAGGAGATCGAGACCATCCTGGCTAACATGGTGAAACCCTGTCTCTACTAAAAAAAAAAATACAAAAAACTAGCCGGGCGTGGTGGCGGGCGCCTGTAGTCCCAGCTACTGGGAGGCTGAGGCAGGAGAATGGCGTGAACCTGGGAGGCGGAGCTTGCAGTGAGCCGAGATCGCGCCACTGCACTCCAGCCTGGGTGACACAGCGCGAGACTCCGTCTCAAAAAAAAAAAAAAAAGATTTTTTGTTTTGTTTTGTTTTTCTCTGCACCCTCCTCAACCTCTTTTTCTTTGCTAATCCTTATGGAGTTCGATTCTCTTTCTATTCAATGGTACCATCTTACCTATTTGATACTCAAATTTTGCCAGATGTGGCCAACGAGAGCCCTTCCAAATTGCCTGGCATGTCCTTTGTCATGTACAAATCATTCCAAACCAATTGCAAAAGTATAGGATTTCCTAATTGTTTTACTGATCAAGATTTGTCCTATCTATGGCTCCACCAAAGGTATCCTTCAAGTCACACAGGGTGTTTGGGAGAAGGCTAGATACCTGAACAAAATCAGGCTTCTCTTTTATGAAAGCTGAAGGGTAAGAGCCGGTGGGTTTAGGCTTGGTTGATAATCAACAGCTCAGCAAATTTGATGTGATCATGTATTTTAAGAAACATGAATCAGCAAATTCCAATCCAGAGAACACTGATGGAGCACTGGTTATTTTCCTACCTAGCAAGCCAGTCTTCGGGAACTTCCATCTCTCCATGGGTCTCTAGAAGTCAGTGTTGTTTTTTGAGGGTGGGACAGCCCTTGCCTTTTTGAACAGTTTAGCAGAAGATCTATTTGCAGAGGTCCCACAGAACCCCAGGGACTTAGTTAAGGTTGTCTACCCTGGCAAGTACCTAACATCAGCCAGTTCATTTCTAAGAGATGAGGTTTCATTATGTTGTCCAGACTGAAGTGCGGTGGTACTCCACAGGTGCAATCATAGAACACTGCAGCCTCGAACTCCTGGGTTCAGGTGATCCTCCTGCCGCAGCCTCCTGAATAGCTGGAACTACAGGCACACACCGCCATGCCCGGCTAGTTCTTTAATTTTTAACACAAGTAGCCTGAGGATTTTCCAAACCAAAACACGTTAGAATCATGTTTCTTTCTGGACAGTCTCCAAAGACTGGTGGGTTTTATGGTTTTTCCAAAAATTTCAAATGTATGAGTGTGAGAACATGACAGCCCGGTCAGTCTAAATCCCTAAGAATCTTTCTGACAAATGCAACCACAACTCCAGGGAGACTGTGAATTCAATCCAAGGCTAGTCTTCCAGAAACTATGCCATATACCACAGTGCTGGGCACGGATTCCCAGGTTACCAATAGAAATACTTGTCACAGTGACAACACCAAGAATTTCTATTTCAAATCTGTCAGGGTATTTTTGTAGACCTTACAAAAACTTGCATTTTTAATTTTAATATGCAATTAATTTTTTCCTTAAGTTGTATATCGGCAGATAACTTACTGGTGCTTTAGATCAGCTTTGTAAGTGTAATCTTTAAAGATAGTTTAATATTTAACACCTCTTTTAAAATAAATGCTGTATGTGATCTAACTCAACAAAAATTTATTTTTGAGGCACCTTATACCCATGGCAATTTAAATAATCAAACTACAAATTCAAGTACGATGATATCGGACATATGTTGGTGCCTCCCTGCATCCATATTTTTCTTTCCCCTCTCCAACAGCCCTGGGTTTCCTTGCAGGGGACCCATATGGTTCTGAAGAAGTTGATTCACTGCCTTGGCCCCAGTGACTGATCAACAATGGGCATAGAACCTCAGCCATTTCAGCTGGAGTGAATCTCAGGGCTAGTCTGACAATGCTGAGACATGTTTTCTTTTCCCTGCTAGGTAGGAACAAAGTTTCAGGTGACCCAGGAGCTTCTGGCCTTTACTTTCGGTTACAGGAACATTGTTCACTCACTCATTCATTCATTTATTCAACCAATATGGATGAACATCCACTGTGTGCCAGATGAGAAAACATAACATTGAATAAAACATGGTCAGTGACTTTAAGATATTTATATTTTAATGCAGGAAACAGGGAGGTGTAATGGGAGAGGGGTCTCATAGGGAACAAATCCTTGATATGAATCAGACTGCCTGTTTCAGGATATCTGAAGTAGAAGTGGATGTATCTGGGCACCCTTTTTATAGTCAATATATTTTAGTGTATCAGGCTGCCCTGAATCACCCAATTATCTGTGGTTTTGGTGAAATGTCTTGCAGCAACCCAGCTGCAAAAAGGAGGGTTGCAAAGCCTCCTCTGTCACTAGTGCCTTCATCCAAACCTTCACTTGGAATCAGCTTTCTGGTTACATATAAATACTTGGACAATAATACCAACTATATTACAGTATGGCGTGGTATATGAATAATACCACCTTTCATTATTAAAGAGGCAAATAAAACAATATACTGAATGTGCATTAAACATCATCTAGGTACATCAGTGTAATGTGGGAAGTTAAAAATATATATATCATCTGGGGACAAGAGACAATAATCCTTTGTGTCCTGGTTTTTTTACAGGATATATTTCTTTATAAAAGATTTGGATACAAACCACATACTCACCATTATCACAATAATGTTATCTGGCCCACATGATTTGATTACGCAGGGAATATACAAAATATCAGAGAATCTAGAGTAGGTATTCTCAACAGGTAGGCTGGGTAAGGAATCCCTTTCTAGGGAGTCTTATTAGAATCATCAGGATAGTTTTCCCAACTCACATGTCACAGTGGGACTTCCATCTGGGCCCCTCCCTCAAAAGCACTAGCGTTTTTTTCACTGTTACTGAATGTGTTCTCTCACATTATGAGAGGCATAGAAAAAACATTGAGGCCTCCTTGTGAGCTGCAGTGTGCAGAGAGGGAGATAAACAACAAATTGTCCAGCTGATGGATAACCAGAATCATTAAATCATGGTATATGTCACTTATGTGTACGAGCTTTGATCGCTATATTGTTTAATGTTGGCCAAAGCTATAAACACACAAATAATCATTATTGATTACAAATTTGAATTCTGGTGTAAAATTTATGCATCAACTCTTGTGGAGAGTTCATATCAAATGGCTTCTTATTGCCAAGGAAAATGCCCCTTTGACTGGGTCACATATAAAACTCAATTTGTCAGCCTGGGCAACACGGTGAGACTGTCTCTACAAAAGAAATACAAACAATTAGCCAGGTGTGGTGTTGCGTGCCTGTGGTCCCAGCTACTTGGGAGGCTGAGGCAGGAGGATCTGCTTGAGCCTGGGGGGCAGAGGTTGCAGTGAGCCACTGCGCTCCAGCCTGCGTGACACAGCAAGACTGTGTCAATCGATCAATAAAACAAAACTCAACTCGGAGGTAAACCATTTATTTGCTCACTAGACATCCATATCTAGACAGGTGGCTCACTATGAACCTGTGAATATCTAGCAAGATTAATATTACTAGTTGCCTAAGTATTTCACCCTAAGCTTTAGAAAAGTGGGAGCAGATATGAGTAGAAGATTTCAGGGTAGTTGAGGGTGACAGCAAAAAGGGGCAATGACTGTGAATAAAAGTCCTCATAATAAAGTTTTCTTGGTTGTAAATTACATTTAAAGACTATAAAGAACTAGCAAATTACAGTTAAGAGTGACTTTTACATATTCTGCCAACCTCAAATGTGTTGAAAACAGTTCTCCCTCTCTCCCTTTCATCCCTGAAACTGATTCAGGCTTCAGTTCACCCTTTTACTGAACTGTGAATGAGCCTCTTAGGACATCAACTCGTGAGGTGAAGAGAGTTCAGCATACGCTCTCCCAACAGATGTTCTAGCACCACGGCAAAGAGTTACAATGCGATTCTTATCTTTCTGCATACTCCTACTACATAGCTGTGGTAGGACTTCTAAATTTAAAGCCTTAAGATTTTTTTAACCCACCTTTTAATTAACCCTCAAAAGATCCAGCTGGGTTTCAAAAATTTGGACTATGTTGCTAAAAAAAAAAAAAAAAGAAAAAAGCAACAGTGAGAGGTATAAACATCTTGGAAGCCTACATCTGAAAAACGTAACAAAACTTTAAAGCCTGTCAAGTTGGTAGCTTATTAAATTCCTCCATTCACATGAAATTCACAGCAGCACAAGGATTCAAAATGGGTTAGGCACCAAAATGTCATTTAGCAAATCAACGATTCCCCAAAAGTTAGAGGTTGAGGGGCGGGGAAGGGAGAGGCTTTTCCTAAACCGTCCAGGAAATAATTTTCACAGAGCCTTATAGACCAGGAGCGTGCCCAGCGGCGCTCACCCTCGGCCGGGTCCCGCTGCGCACCTCCGGGCCGCGCGTCCCCACCTGCGCACGGTGCCTCCAGTCTGGGCGTGGGCGCGGCCCGGGATCGCGGCGCCCTGGTCTCAAACCAGCGCCGCCACCCGCGTCCGGACCCAGTCCCCTGTGCGCCACACAGTCACTCCCGCCGCTCCGGGCAAAGTTTCCCAAGGTGGGAGACAGCCCACTGCCGGCTTTCAGGAAGTGCACTGGGCGGTGAGGATTCGAACGAGCTCGTCCCGGGGCTGGCGTGCTCACTTCGGAGAAACTCTTGCTCCCGGGACGCGTTCACTCCGGCCGCGCAGGCAGCCCGGGCACCGCAGGCGGAGGCGGGGCGGCACCTGACAAGCAGAGGGGAGTCCAAAGCCGCGCCAGGGCCCTCGGGAAAGGTGAGAGCGGCCGCGTCCCTCCGCTCACGTGGGCCTCGCACGCTCCTCACCGCGCCCGGGCTCCCCTCGCGCCGCCCCACGGCCCCAGCCCACGTCCTCCTCTCGCCGAGCACCAACCTTTAGGATCGCGCGGAAGCCGCCGAGAGGGAGGCGGCCGGCCAGCAGTTGGGCGTGGCTTCTCGGAGAGAGGCAGCCCCCCAGGGGGCGGGGAGAGCGACGTCACCGTCGGTTCGCGGTGCTGATTGGCGGAGGTGCGGTGCGCGGAGCCCGCAAGCTTCTCCGCCTGGCCCGGCCGCTCCACCTCCTCACCCAGCCGCTCCGTCCTCACCGGCTCGCGAGGTAACCGCTCAGACACCGCCGCCCCGGCTCAGCGCGGACGGCGGAAAGAGGGAGGCAGAAGGACGACAGCTCGCTCGTTTGCTCCCATCCGCACCCGGGCTCCCAGAACCGGCGCGGAGCCCAGGGGGAGGAGCCGCCGCGGGCACGCCCCGCCCCCGGCCCGGGAAGACGACGCCAGCGACCCCGCCGGCCGGCCGCCGCCCCCCTCGCCGGCCGAGACCCGCCCCCGGCCCCGGCCCTCCCCCGGCGGCATGGAGGGGCCCCGCTCCTGACGGCCGCGCCACCGCCTCGGCCCGTGCCCCACCTCGCGGCCCCTCCCGCCCGCCCCCGCTCGCATGTCTGCGCCGCCCTAGCCGAGGATGCTGAGGATGAAGCTGCCGCTGAAGCCAACGCACCCCGCGGAGCCGCCGCCCGAGGCGGAGGAGCCCGAGGCGGACGCGCGGCCGGGCGCGAAGGCGCCTCCGCGCCGCCGCCGCGACTGCCGCCCCCCGCCGCCG